>NW_010208495.1:0-9934 GCF_000695765.1 Mesitornis unicolor | reverse complement strand
CTCCGGCTGCTGCCCGGGCGCGCACCGCTCCGCTCCTCTCCGTGCCAGAGCCGCGGCCACCGCCAGCTCGCACATTTTCCAGAGCACCTCTGGCAAACGTCCGCCTCTCCGGCCAGGCGCACAAAGAGCCCTCTCTCTCCGGCAGCCCGGCTCCACGCAGGTTGCTCCCCAGACACGTCCCGTCCTCCCCCGCACCACGTCCATCACGAAACCACTCCTGGCCGAAGCCGCTCAGACTCCCTCCCTCACATCGTTCCCTTCATAACAGGGAGGTTTCCCCCAGTAACGAGGTAAAAAAGCAAGAGGTGCTCTCGGAGAAGGTATATCTCCCCTCCTCTGTGTATCGTTTTAAGGCATAAAGCTGACATGATGGGAGTAATTGGTGGGTGGAAGATCCTAAACCAACGGGAAATGTATGGGCTCGACGACCTCTGGATAACCCGGGTACCTTGGCAAGAAAAGTGCAAAAATATTTACTCATCTTGAAGTTTATATTTTTTAAAGCTTTTTTAAAATTTATTTTGTGTGGGTTTTTTTTTTATTTTTAATTTCTTAAGTCATCTTTTAAGATGGGTTCAAGCTCCCATCCGAGGTTTAATTATAGTAAGCAGGAAGAGGATGGAAGCGGAAGGTGTTGATTCGAGGGGGAGGCAAAAACCAAAACACCCTAAACCCCCGGATTGGGAAGGTGCTGGACAAAAAGGCTTTTTGTGACTCATGCACACTCTGAAATGAAGATCTGAAAAATGCTTACAAGCCCCCTCTTGACTGGTTTGAAAGTAATTCCAGCAATTAGGAATTAATTCGGCATGGTCAAAAGGCGATTTCGCTGCAAGTTATCTCAAGCTATCCAAACTTTTACAGAGTTCAAGTAGTGGAAATGGGCCGCTGGGGTGGAGGTAAGGCTACAGGAAAGAAAAACAAGGAGTGTTCAGGAAAGGCAGAAGAGGGGAAACTGTGGAGCAAGGGCCGGAGGAATGGTGAGCCCACGATAGCACCAGAGGTTTGCTGCTGTTGTTGCTGGAGGAGAGGAGAGCTTGAGAGGTAGGAGGGCAGGGGACTTTTTGTTTTTCCAGTGGGAGAAAGTACTAAAAATGTGCTAGAGGTCCTAGGTAATAGAAAAATGAGTTTTAATTAAAAAAATGAAATCAGTGGGCTTGCTGGTCGATCAGTACTTCAGGTATAGTATGGGGGCAGGGAGGGGGAGTGACCCCTTCCCAGTTAATAGCAGGAGCCAGAGTTAGCCCAGGCAGGCTGACCCTGGGATGATGTGTGGGGCAAGAGGCACTGGAAGGGCGTGGTGTGTGGAGGGAGGGATGAAACCGGGCTTTCACGCACAGGCAGGCCAGCAATAAAACCACCACAGGGAGGGGCAGCCACCCACCCCAGCCCCACTGGCTCATGGCAGTGCTGGCTGTGGGGTGCGCCCACCTGGCACGGGTCCTGCAGTGCCCGCCAGGCTCAGGCGTTGGGGTTGTTCCTCATGAGCTCCACGTCGGCGTCCACCATCTCCCTCACCAGCTCCTGCGAGGAGGAAGAGAGGCAGATGAGGGCCCTGGCGTAGGGGACGAACAGGCAGCAGGTCAGGAGCACCCCGGAGCACGGCAAGCTCCTCCCCATTCCCCTGCAGCAGGACAAGGAGGGAAAAGGGCTTTGCTGGACTCCTCCCACAGCAGCCCTGGCCCTGGCTCTGGTACAGAAGCAGTAGGATGCTCTCGAAACTGGCTTGTTCAAGTCACAGCCTGTGTCTCCTTGCTTGCACTCCAGCGCAAGCACCTGCTCTTTTCCAAATTGTTGGTACCTGCCAGGCCCTTTTCAGGGTGGGTTGGTGGAATCACCACAGATGCCCTGCGCTGATGCGATGGCTGCTGTTTTCAAAGAAGAGCAGCATCCCAAGGCTGGGGTCATGGAAAATGGGATTTCTCAGTGTGCCCCAGTCACTCCATGGAAAGGCTCTCCCTCCCTATCCCTCCCCGTGGATTGCTTTTAGAAGACATGAACACTCAGCAGGTACAAAGAATGCCATAAAGGCCACTCACATCAAACGTGACTCTCGGTTTCCAGTTCAGCTTTTGTCTGGCTTTGGTACAGTCTCCCTGAAGAAAATCCTGCGGAAAAGAAAAGAGAGGCACTGCAGGAAGCATCCAGCTTCCCCACCTTGATGGTCAGCCCAGTGCTTGCGCTTCCCTGAGAGCCGACCATGGCCAGAGCTGCCATCAGACACTTCTGAGGACAGAATATTGCTCTTTAAGATGAAATTGTAGTGGACGTTCATATGCCTATAAATCACCAGGAGGCAGCATCCTTTCCCCAGGCTATTTCAGACTGAAAGAGTTGTTCTTTGTTTTTGTGTGTGCATGGGGTTTGAACTCCAGTCTTCACTGCTGTATGATGGTGAATGTTTTATAAGAAGTTGTCATATGTCTTAGTCATGCTATTGAATGAGCTTTTTCAAATTCTTTTTTCCTCACTATTTGTTTAAATAAATCACAGAGCAAACATGACAACTATTCTTTTTCAAATAAGAACGTGATCATGGACAGATGATGCTGAAAGACTATTATGAATACGGGTAACCACATGCAACAGTAGTAAACATCCAGCTTTTGAACGCCTACATCTTTTTTTCTAGAGTATTTTGAGCATCCACATGGAAAGAGAAGTCTAAATATCCCATAAATGAATGGAAATTATCTTGAAACCTTTACAGAAACCAAGATCTTGGTCACATTCACCTTACTGTTCAATTATTCTTAAAAGTGCTGCCAGAATAAAACAATACCACAACCAGTCATCAAAAATTATGTAACAGAATTAAACGATGAAAAAAGCTCCTTTGACTGCATTTCTAACTGAATGAAAAAACTGACTGAATCTTCTTTTAATATTGGAATACTGTGTTTACATAGTTTTTTCCAACTGTATGTGTTGACTTAATAAAATATATAATCTCTCCTCACAAGCTTTGTTTCTCTGTATATAAAATTTATATTTGTCCAAGTTTTTTTTTTAAAAACAAGCTTTATTACAGACCAACGAACCTAAGGTTGAATTCTGCTCTTGCAATTTGACTTTATCGTGGTAACACAGCAGGATTTCCAGAAAAATGCATGGCTGCGTTTCTTCTCCCTCTTCCACTCTCTGGCCGGTGGTGGAGCTAACGAGCATTTGCTGGCTGTAGCGCTTTTTACTGTACTGCTGCACACTACATTTTTTCAGATACTATCTTTTGTGCATGTGTGGTTCATGTCATGTTAACTTCTAAAATCACCTCATCCTGTGCAGTAAAATGTAGGAAATTCTTCTTCGTAACTGTGCTCCAGCAAGCTAGATAGCTTGCTTCCAGGAGCAGAGGAAACCCACCAAAGGAAATATTGCACTGAAGAAGGGGATGTGGAACAAACGCATCTGCTGAGACTATTCCAGGCAGCAGTTTTACCAGTTCAGTCTTTAGGCTAAAAACATTTCAGCCTGCCTTCAGAAAAGAGTAAACAGACAGATCAGAACAAAGTGACATGAGAATAAAAAAAGCTGTGATTTCCTTAAATTAGACTAAATTATTTCCTACTGCAGCCTTATAATGGGTTTTTAAAAACTGCAGCAGACATTTGAGGCCAAGTCATGCAAAACTGCATCAGCTCACGGGATCCCCTGGAGGGTCGTGAATATGGATTGCAAAATCTGGTTTGAAATGGGAAAGGCTCCCAGTAGCTTTGATAAAATTTGCATGAGACCCGAATGCGCTCATGAAGGTATGGCTTTTATCTGGAGTTTGGTTTAATTTACATTATATACATGTATATATATATGTGCCTGGAAACCAGGAAATCCTTCTTAAAATAATAACTTCAGTATAAAAACAATTGCCTTTTATTCAGTCCTAATTCAAGCCATTACTAAACTAAAAGTTAAGTGTTTTAATGTCACTTAGTTTTATGTCATAAAAGCCATGTCATAAAACTTAGAGTTTCACTTTTATAAAAGCTGTGTAAGTAATAAATTTTATATCCACAATCCTATATCGAAAACATCCTTTGAAACCAAGTCTACCTAGGATACTGGCTTCCCATTAAAAAAAAACAAAACCATGGACTGGGAAGAACAGAATGAAGAGCCACCACCTGCTGTATGTCACTGTATTCTGCTTTTGAACAGCTCGGGAGCAGTCTTTTAACTTTCTTGGACGAATGCACTTTGTTAAAACAGTTTATCTAAAAAAATACTTTACCTAATTCCAGTCCTTTATTCAAAACCATAAGCACTTTATTTTGGCTGAATAGGCCAAAATAAAGTTGAGGGGGGAGGTTGCAAATTGGTAAGAGAGAAGTTAATTGCAGTGCTGGATTATACATGGAGATAACACAAACAAGTAGTATATTCAATCTATTTAAATATAAAAATAAACAACTTTTTTTTCTTTGAAAGTTCACATACTTTATCAGTGATGTAGTAAAGTTATTATGGCATAATCTGTGAGCAAAAGAAAAAAAAAAGAAAAAAGATTTAATATATATGATAATACAAATTCCCCATCTGACTTAGGTTAAAAGTTTTTAAATGGTTCTCCTGAAAAAGTTTATGTACTTTAGAGAAACATTACTTTGTAGTTATATTTACTTGAAAATAGCATTAGGGACAAAATGTCTCCTAGGCACTTTTTAAAAGGTTCTCTTATAGAAGTTATGAGGTACAGAGATCAAATGAAACTATAATATTAACACCATATTACATCTAAATTCAAGATTTGGTTGTATTCTTATTAGTCAGTTTCAACACTGAATGGAAATGATGACTGGAACAAAGCTATTCCTGATTAAAGGATTGTATTGCAGTCATGTTTCCTGTATTTTTCTACAAGTAGCTCATAATATGAAAACAATAAGGTAATTACAATAAAATAAGAATATTATAAAGAGCTCCTCTTGGAACAGAATGACTGCTTGTTTATATTATTAAAGTCTTTCACTGAAACCAGAGATGCATCTGTCAGGCTTCCAAAAGAAAAAAAAATCACAAAAAGCTCACAACCCTCAAAAAACCTCTGGAACACCAATCATTACAGTGTATTGATTTTTCAGTGTCAGGGCTCCACTTCCTAGAGTTACAACCAGCTCAGAAAGCAAAGAAAAAGGTGAGTTTCCATTGGAGAAAACTTGGATTGTATTTGGAGGGGCAAAATGAGGTGGTGTAGGGTGGGATGGGATGGGAAGGTGTCAAAAACTATCTGCTGCTGCTGAATGTGAACTGTCCGGCACCCCAATTCCTGATGGAAAGACACCTGATGAAATGGCACCACTTCAAGTTCTGTATTTCTGCAGGAAAACTTATTTTGTGACATTGTGCTTTACACACTGACAGGAAAACAAAGCCCTTTGACTCCATGAAAACCCTGAGGATTTAGATATTGAGCTGAGAGTCTGCAAACCTGAAAACACTGATAAAGGCTGTCTGTTGTTTTTACAGTACTCACATCATGAACATAAAATTGTCTGTGCTTTTACGTACTCATTTTGGGAGGAACAAGGCCTTATTCTCCATGCAAATACGATTAACAAAAGTATATAGTAATGACAAGTTTTACTGGCAAGCTGAGTTGGAAACAACATCCAGGTAAATATTTAAAGGGCAGAAAGACAGCAGTCAAATTCTCTGTTGCCACTTAATAGGAGAATAAATTCTCCCATGGCTTTATATTCACCTCACTGTCATAGGACTCTCAGAAAAAAGAATGGGTTCATCTGATTTGAGTTTTCTGTTTTACCTTTTCTGTAAATGAGGCTGTGTAACAGTGTAGAAAATACCCCATTATAACTAAAGCTGATTTTAAGATAATTGGGTCTTATTTTTCAAATGTGCATACACAAATACATAAAATAAGCAGAGAGAAGTTTGTTATGCGATATGGTGAGGCATTTTTAATTTTGGTTTAAAAACTGTGAAACAAATATGTAAAATATTTTACTGTAAATATCACATTTCCCAAGCTCTTGTTCTGAGTGCCATCACAACTCCTATTTTGACTCACGCAGTGATTGATCTGGTTTTACTGTGCAATGTATCACTGTCTCATTCAATTAATTTTTAACTCAAATTTAAAGCATCGAGACAATGTGAGAAAATGGAGATAGCATGGCCTGAAAGAAGGCCAAGGTTTCCCTTATTACTACAGCTCAGCTGATTCCCTTTAAAAATCTGCCTTCACAGAAGCCAGCGCCAAGCACCAGCTTTTGCGCTCTCTTACACTAGAATAAAACTGAGATCAAACCCTCAGTAAAACACCTGTGATGGAATGGAGCCAGCTCGGCTCGCTGCAGCAGAGACAGAGGCTTTACCTCTAAAAATAAAAAGACTCGATCTAAGCACACAACAGTTTTACTGCATCTGAAAAGCATCCAGGGTTACGCTCACAATCAGCGCGGCTGCTTGGAAGATGATTTGTTACATCAGAGCTCCCATAAGCAAAGAGCGCAGACCCGGCTCAGTGGAGGCTCTGGCTTGCATGTTTAGTCTTGCACTCTTTTGCTCGAAAAGTTTTGTCAGGAAGGATTTCAAGAGTCTAGGGGCCAGAGTTTCCTGCAAACCCTGTTTGTGTTTTATTTTCCTTATTTCCTTTTTAAAGCTGTGGCCTTTCAGCTTTAATTCATCCCATTAAAAGAAAAATTAACAAACACAGCTACTTAATTAGATGACATTAACTTGCAGCTTTGCATGTTTGCCATTTTCACAGAATCACAGAATGTTAGGAGTTGGAAGGGACCTCAAAAGATCATCCAGTCCAACACCCCCTGCCAGAGCAGGATCACTTAGATTGGGCTTCCAGGTGGGTTTTGAATGTCTCCAGAGGAGACTCCACAACCTCTCTGGGCAGCCTGGTTCAGTGCTCTGTAACCCTTACAGTAAAAAAGTTTTTCCTTATGTTCAGGTTGAACCTCCTATGCTCCAGCTTGCTCCCATTGCCCCTTGTCCTATCACTGGACATCACAGAGAAGTGCCCGGCTCCTGACACTCGCCCTTTACATATTTATAAACATTAATGAGGTCACCCCTTAGTCTCCTCTTCTCCAAACTAAAGAGACTAAAATACATATCAGTAATGCTTATATCAAAGTTTACCTCATGAAATAGTCTCCTCTTTTTGGAGCATTTTTCATTGCAATTTTTAACAAGGGTTCACGTAGCACATCTTAGTCATAACATCAGCCCCACGGTATATTTGGGTATCTGCTGCAGCTCATTGCTTGGAGAACAGCCTTGTTAAAGTGTTTGCTGTAAATAGGAAGGAGACGGCATGCATTGCTCATGAGACAGTTCTTCCAACATCAGCTTCATCCTCCATTCCCTAGTGTTCTCTAACACTAGCCACCAGGCCCAGGGACATCTTGCCTAAACCCAGATGCCACATTGGAGAGCAGTTTCTGTGACTTCAGCTGAGCTACTCCCTGTGCACTCCGTTAAGACTGGTAGGGTATCACTAAATCAAAGCTGTAGAGCCTGTAAATGTGCACTTTGCTGGTACAAAATTCAGTGCACAGTTCAGCTAAGCTCAGATCAAACACCAGGAATCACAGTGAGAAGCACTGCATCTGCTTTGTAAGCGCTCATGGAGGTCATGAGGCAGAGCGCACTCGCTCGATTTCTTTGCGATGGGTAGTGTTTGTTATAATATCTATAGTAACAGAGAAAAAACTCCAGTACAATTATAAAGCAAGAGACTCCTATCTCCACAGTAAATATGAGGGGACTGAAGATAAAACATGTCAATGAGCTCAAGCCTAACAAGGAATACAGTAAACTTCAGGAATTTAAGAAGAGCCTTAATGTGTTGCTCAGTTTTCATTCTTTTTCTTTCCACTGTTCTTAGAAAAGCAAAGTTGTGGAGCAGTTAGGGTACCAAGGGAATAAAAGAATGCCAGTGAATTTGGTTCCTGATCTAAAGTTGCTTTAATGCAGCATGAACAGACTGCTTTCCACTCTTGGGTCAGCAGTCTTTTGCAGAAAGACAGTATTGTTTGCAAAGAACCACAGGAAAAGGCAAAAGGCAAAAGTAATCAACAGGCTGAAACTCACATATAACAAAATGCCAAATAAAATAAGGGGTGTAATGTTGTTTTCCCCTAGCATGTTTTCCTGTGCAAATTCCCTCCCTAGTCAAAAAGCTCAATTTTACTAAAACCATGTTGAGGGGGATGGGGAGAGGGAAGAACGACATGAGGAAACACACATGATTCTGTGTGACGCTGACTCCTGCACATCTGATGGACCTCAGCAGGCTGCAAGTGCCAGGCATCTTTAGGGTAAGGTCTTATCTCGGGACTCTACTGTGCTCTAGCAATGAGGTGTCAACACGAGCTGCATGGTCAATAAAACCTGAGCACAGCTTTTGCCAGGGGTGTTAGAACAGTGGCTTTATGTTATCGGTTTGATAATCTTTAATTTGACCAGCTTCCAAAGGGTTAAGGCAACTGAACTCAGAGCAGCAATAAACATTAGGGTGATAATAACAGTAATGGAGCTCCTCTCCCTCCTCCTCCTCCTCCTCCTCCTCCTCCTCCTCCTCTTCCTCCTCTTCCCCTCCCTCTCCTATGTGCCTTTTCCACTTCGCTGTTGCCTGTCAGCCCAAACTGAAGCTTAAACCAGACCACTCTTGCAATGACAGGGGGTGATAAGAGACGTGAAGAAAACAGCTAGCAGTCTGGTCTGCGCAGGAAGTTGGGGACGGGTGGCATTGTCCGTCAGTGAGGCCACGCGGCAGCCGGAGGCCAGGAACAATGCTCTGCTCCAGGGAAATGGGCTCACTCAGTGCCGGCCCTGCCAGCCCCACTGACACTGCAGATAAAACAGTGAAGCAGGGGAAAGTGGCCCCGAGTGCCTTGGGAGCCTCGTTACCGGGCCCTGATGGCTGTGATGGAGGTGGCTCCCCAGTTAATTGAGGTGAGGCTGCATCCTGCACGCATCCCTAAGAGGAGAGCATGTGTGGCCCTCAGCCACTGTGTATGCGTCAGTGGAGCTGCAGGCACCAGAGCCTCTCACAGGGCTGAGCATTACTCAGATCAGTCCATTTGCCAAATGAAGCCTGAGAAAACATCTTGACTAGGGCTGTCCTTCGAGCTAGATAAAATTCCTTCCAAATTACAGCCTAATATTCCTGAAGCCAGTGCTTAATTTCACTCGCTTTGGATCTGGAACTGAGCTTGCCCATCATCAGGAACCATCCTACACATGGGGACTGGTGTAGCTCTGTGCCAGGACATCCTGCCGCAAGTCTGGCCATGGGTGCTTTTCAGGATCCCATAAGTGGGGTAGGCTGAAGGGTGTTCCCCTCACAGCAGGGAAAGCCCCACTGCTGAAAACAGCATAATTCCTGTAGCTGCCTGTGGTGAGGTGGGTGCTTCCTTCCCACTCAGTTTGTCCCAAGGCCCAATTCTGAGCTCCTGGAAAGACTTGGAAGGTGTTCCTCAGCTTGGGTGTAAGTGCAAAAAGTTTTGCTCTGCAAAACGCTGAAGAAGCTTCCGAATGGTGGGATTGTTTCTAATTTTCAGCAATGTGTCTGCTGAAAAAGCAGGGAACTTCTAGAGGAGATGAAGAAGATCAAACCCACTCCATTTGCCATGTATAGACCACAATTATATAGTTCAGGTCTTAGCACCGGACACAAACACTTTCTTTCTGATACAGCATCCAAATGCACACATCACAGCTAAAAATCTTTTGCATATTTCCTAAAATGCAAACTAATACTTAAATGCTATATGTTATTATGAACCAAACTAAGTTTTCCAACTCTTCTAACAAAACAGAATTGCTCTCTGCAAATGCTGTTTCAAGGTAGTACAACCCCTGTTGGCCATCACTGCCCTGTAGCCTGGCCGCTGATAGGAAATTATGTTTGACCTGACCACACAGAACCACAGAACCACACAGAACCACAGAACGT
>NW_010208494.1:0-54979 GCF_000695765.1 Mesitornis unicolor | reverse complement strand
GGAACACCCAGATGAGGTTGCACAGGAAGTTAAATTTAATTAAATTTAGTTAAATTTAATTAAACAGCCTGCATGAGGACGAAGAAATCTCAAACCTATATCTTTACCATGCAATTCTCAGGTGACAAAGGGCAGAAACACTTGGACTGTCAACACTTCAGCATCCCCTTCCCAGTGGTGCTTACTACAAACACAGATGTATGGTGCGGTGGAATCACCCAGGGTCCTAAAGAAAGCACCAAAGAACTTCCCTGAATTTCTGCTGTGGTTTTTTTTTTAAAGTATGTTGATATTAAGTGAAGATTACAGTCAGGGTGAGGGCAAAAGCTGTATCATGGAAGTGAAGAAACGACAGCAGCTGATTTTTACCAGGGAAAAGAAATGAACGAATTCATTCCTTGATTCAGTTCAGCAGAGAGAATCTTTGAAAGCTGCCAGTGAAACAAAAAGTAATCCCGTGATGACTCCTCCTTGCTGAGCACATTCAACACGTTTTCATTACTATCTTTTTAAATAAAAAAGAATACGTACTGTTTGCATGTCAGTATATAAACCTCTTGTGTAATGAAAACAAGTCTAAGGCACTTATTTAGGCAACTGCTTAGCTCAGCTTCCAATAGTGATGCTCGGTGTATGTTTACAAAATCAGCCTTTGAAATAATGTCCTATTATCTTGGACAGAGTTGCCATATTTCTGGTAATTATTAAACCTGGACCTCACTCTCCAAAACGAGCAGCAGTTGCCAGTGAGAGCTGGAGATCAGATGTCAGGAACCAGAAGATCTCTCCATGTTATGCTTTCAATGGCTTTATTTTTGATGTGGATTTTTTCCTTTTTAATTGCTACCCCCTATCCCCAAGTACGTTCTTTGTATTGATCAAGCCATTAGGCTCAGTGAAAGCAGGCAGGTTTAGCAGTATTAAATGCAAATATTTTCCCTTCTCAACCTCTTGCTAATGAAATATTCCAGTCCTGAAAATTAACAGCATCAGCAAAAATCTGTAATTATTATTTCACCCTTAAAAAAAAAAAATAGTTTGTGCCAACAAAATCTATTTTAATTTTCTGATTAGGGCACATTAAAATAACAGGATAGCAAATATGTATTCCATCAGAATGTACTGAATCAGCTGTGTTTGCACAGAGAACAGACACACTAAAATTGCCTCCATATTATGAGCACTTTATTAGTTTTTATACTTGGACTGAATTGAAATGATTGCTTAACTGTAATAATTCTGAGGTCTTGAGGTAATTTAATACCTTGAAAAAACACGCTGGCTATTCTTAAAAAAGAACAGTTACAGTGACTGCCAAATAGCTGCCATTATTCATGCCATGCCCTGTATTCTTAGCCGTAGCGAAGTCTTTTGCAGCAGCAGACCCCAGCCAACCCGTAACATTTTCCCACAAGTCCCCTCTGTAGCAGAGAGCAGCAGTCTGCTGATGTAGTTTACTTTTTAAACGGGCTGATGGCACAGTTACGCATTTCCACAACACACATCTTAATAAACCTGTAAATAGAAATGCTCAGGCAGAACTCTTCCAATGGGTGTAAGTGCAGGTCTGCAGCTCTGGGATAACTGTCCATGGGCTGAGCAGCACCCTGCGACACTGCACTGGGAACAATGAACTGCTACAATTCAAGAGTCAGATGTTACCCATCTTCATTGCGGGAAATTCTCTCCTCTGTGAAATGCACAAGGTGTGTATCCACAGGGTTTTGATGGACACCTAAATCAAAACATTACTGACTCACACTTGTAAATTAAGAGTACATTTCGTTTTGAGGAAGGTTTATCGACGTGCCAAACCCAGAACATCATTTAGGTTTCACTAGAATACTTACTACAACAGTAAATTAAGAGAGACAAAGACGACCCGTTGCTTCTTCTAGGTTTGTGATACTGTGTTGTTCCATATAGAAGCCAGCCACAGATTAAAAGCACTCAGCTTGCCACCAAATTATTGTTGTAACAGGTTGAAGTACCTCAGCACTGTTATACAATGCTCCAGGATCACAGAAGGCTGTTCAAGAACTACACTCTCATTATATGGCACTGCAGAAGTTCAAATATATACTACTGCTTACACTGGATTCTAGAAAGACAAGATGGTCTTTGGTAGTTTTAATGCAGATCCGAAGTTACAAATACATAATTCTTCCAGCACCTGTTAAACAGTGATGAAAAAAATCAAATGAAATCAATGAAGGACAACTGTAACTAAACCCTCGCTTCAATCTTTAGAACAGTAAAATTCAGAGGCCTGGGAGCAATGAATGGCCATTCTACTTCCCATTTACCCTGTGTTTACCTAAAAGATAAACTGGTTCATACATCAACTCATTATGCCTCTTGATCTGGTCATGAATATTCCCATAATCCTCCCTCCATATCCCACAGAACTTTACTGACAGAATGAGGAAATTCTTTATTCAGATGTCTGGAGATCCTCATTCATGCTCCGTCTCTCCTTATCTCCATATGAAATGACACTGCTACCCACTCATTTTCTTCTCATTAATCCTGTGATCCTAAATCTAAAAGGCTCAAAACCAGACTAATTGATCTGTAATGAGGATTTGGATACACTGTGAACACAGAAAGACACAGGCACAGATAAAGTTTGCTTTTCCTGATATCATAAGCTGGTCAGAAGGGAAACGCTTGAAACATTCAGCTTTACAAATACTGCTGGCTTACTGATTGCTGCTTTAGATAGCCGAGCTGTTCTACTGATTAACAGTGTAGAAGCTGGGGCATCACTGCTGAAACAAAACAGCTAAATTAAGTTATCTAATGAATCTCTGAGTAAGGTCAAATAATCTCAAAACAATATTAAACACAAATTACAAAAGAAAAGAACCTTACTGGTTTATTTCAACCACGATCAAAGTAGCAAGAGGAATTTTTTCTAGATATTTTTCGACTGCATTAATTGGTTTAATAAAAGATGTGGCCTCTGCCCACAAAACCTGCCTTGCTTACGCTTCTGAAGATAAATTAGTGTTGAGAAACTCAAATCATACATGCACACCTGTAAAAAGCCAATGGTTTTAGCACAGAATTTTAAAGATGCTCATGAAAGAGAAAACTGTGTGAGTATTCTGGGAAAATAAAAAAGCTTTCCCTTCCCCTGTTTACAAGTCTGCCCATATGACATCAATTTTCTGCTACAGCATCAAGAAAAATGGTAAAATCTTTCTGGACACAGACCCATCTTTATTTTGTACTTTGATGAAACTTATGGCATCAAACAACCTCAATAAAAACGCGCTCGTTATAAATCCTCCTACATTAAAGTGATTTCTCCCTCCAACTAATGGTTACGTGGCTTTTTGCAACGTTTTCTGTTTCTTTTTTTCCCCCTTCCTTTCTTAATCTCTTCCTTGCCTATAAACTTTCTCACTGCTTGTTGTGCCACTTCTATGTTATGGTTAATTAACCACAGAGGCAGAAATGTTGAATTTACTGCTGTGAATGCATCATCTTCCCACTAGTAAGAAGTAAAGCCCAGTCTGTAGTCGGGATTCATCACAACGCCCTGAAGCACAGCATTAAAACTGCCCATGTCGATCCACAGTTTCCTACTGAAAGTCAGATTTTAGCTTAGGGCTAGCTAAGGCACAAACCCCAGAGTTGTATACAACCCCCTATGAACAGTCAAGTGGAGAAGCGTGTGTCTGTGTGTGTGTGTGAGTGTCTGAGGAAAGAACCTCCGGAGTTCGGCCTTTTCTACCACATTGCTGGGTTTTTTTAAGGACCATGCACAAGCTTTACTTCTCGGTGGACAGTACGGAGCAGCACGCTCGCAGCCACTCCAAATAACATCCCAGAAAGCAGACTTTCCACCCACAGCTACAAGACCTGCATCGACATGCTTTCTCATGTCTCGCACAACCACAGCCTAACAGCTACTGTAATTTACTTATCATTGCAGGGTCACGTCCTGCTGATTTTTAGAAAATCCTTTGAAACGACCATCACATTTTTTGCTGGTTTCCTCTTGTTCACATACCATCTTTTCCTCTGGATGCGGCCAATAGGAAAGCTAAAGTCTTCAGAAGGAAGAAAAAAGGCAAAACCACCCAGGCTGCCCTTAAAGAGACAGAACATCATCTATCAGCTGCAAAGACAGATTTATAAGTAAAGGGCCCCCTCTGTTCCTTTAAGGCTGCAAAACAGATGGGAAGTGAATGGACAGCCAAAGGGTCAAGAAAACACATGGGAGGTGCTGCTTGTCTGCTGTATGTATGTTCCCAGCATAAGAAAGAGGTCAAGATTGTAACTGCATGGCTGGGTGCTGGAAAGGCCTTTTCTTCAAGCTGTTACAAAGACAAACGCTGTTCCTCATCCTGCTGTCAAAGTGCTATAAATATTGGTCTGTCAAGACAGTTTCAGCAGCTAAAAGTTTTTTAAAAAAGGCTGAGCGGGAGAATGAATCAAGAGAGTGATTCTTAAACAATTGGCTCATTAGTGTAATAAAAGCACTGCAGAACCCTGAGAAGTTTAAATGGAATTTATAATAGTTCATATTGTAAATCCATGAATCATTAAAAATATACAGCCTTTAAAATGCAAGCTTGCAGAAAATAGCTAGCATGCTCTTTAGTTACTAGTAGCTGGACTGAATGAAGATGCTAACTGATGCTACCTCGTAGTTACAAAATGTTTGTTAGATGTACTGCAATCTGCAGTGAGATTTGAATTTGCGGCCAGTTTACTTGAGTTCTTTCTATAAATTGTGACTTCCAAGTATGCTCACTGGAACGCGATAATTACGATACAAAAATGTAAATACATTTCTCAATCAGGCTTCTCCTCTCAGAGATATAAAGTTAGAAATCCACCATCATGTTCACCAGAGTTACTGACAACTTTTCTACTTGCCTTAAATCCCTTCGCTATCCTGAGATAAAAGGTATTTTAATGTGAGAAACACCTAGAATACTGGTACTCCAGTTATCAGTTCCAGAAAGATAATGAGGAGGACAGGGACGTGCTCTAATGATCCAAGTGTATCACCTGAGATGCTTTCATTATTAAACAGACAAAGACAGTATTTCATGTCCTCTCAGAAATACTTATTTTAAACCCTAGAACAAGACAAGGTGCTAAACATATTATTTTAACATCACTGTTAAAATCTCCAAAGGTCAGTCAACGTAACAATTTCATGGATGAGAGTTCATCAACAACTACCTGCTAGTGACCCTGTTGAAAAATCTCCTTTTGCATGGCATTAACGAAAGAAAACACCAAGAAGCCTGGTTCCTACACAGACACAGTGTACGTATAGCATACATGTTTTCTTTTCCCTGTTGCAGGTGAATTCACCTTTAAAACAGGAAAGTATTATCTCTAGATTGTATATTTAACCTGCTGTGGAAACCTAAAATCCTGGTCTTAAAAAGTCATTTTAGGAAACAAACAAACAAAAATAAATCACTGCTGCCATCACTGAAGTCACTTTTGTTGCAAGTATTAATATCAGATTAATGATTAATTCCTGCATATCATATTTGAGTCAAGCTATCAGCTGCCTGTACAAAACAGCATCACCTTTACATCCGAATAAAGATAACCAGGCAGCAGTCTGAAAACTCTTCAGCTATTTTTACAAGGTATTGAGCACTGGAACATTATTGCTGCATTACTAATCATGCTTTTTAGCACCAGAAACAAGAACTGTGCATTGGGCTGATGAAACTGTAGATTACTAATTAATTGATGTCTTGACCTATAGCTGCCTCAGATTCACAAGCAAGACCTCTGCAGCTTAATGAATCTGCTTCAGCAACACATTTCAAGGGAACAGAAGTTGCCTGTGTTGTATTTCTTGGGGTGGTCCCCGGGGCTCCTCAGGCTGGCGAGCACCAGGTCCTTCTGTCCCAGACAGAGCCCGAGAGCTGTGGCACAGGGCTGAAGCAAAACTGACAACTACTGACTTTATACAAGATAGGTTTCTATGGCCATTACACATCAGTCCTGCTTTTGTACAGAAAAAAACCTAAATTTTAGCAAATCACAATGTGAGGTCACAATCTAGTACGCATTTCTATACTGTCATTAATCACAGAACCATCGAATGGTTTGGGTTGGAAGGGACCTTAAAGCTCATCCAGTCCAACCCCTGCCATAGGGACACCTCCCACCAAACCAGGTTGCCCAAAGCCCCATTCAACCTGGCCTTGAACACTTCCAGGAAGGGGGTTTAATTAAGGTTAGCTTTATGTACAAATGATTATTAATCTATATTAAACTGCTGTTTATGAGAGTCACGATGGCTGCAATAGCAAGGTAGGACTTGGGCACCTTTCAGTTCTCTGTCTCTACCTTAGATTTGTAATTAAAACTGTTCTAATAACTCAGTCTTTCAACAGAATTTAGCTGTGCCGCTTACTGGACAGCTGGAAGGAGCTTAGTAGCAGAATGACAAGGCAACCTTATAAAACAGACTCACATCCTGGATCACTTACAGACATTGAAAGATTTAATTTCAAAATCAAAACTGTTAAGCTAGAATGAATCAGAACATAATGATGCTTAATATTTTGGGTGGAAATAGTGAAAAGTACATAGGCAAACCAGAAAAATTACCCAATGACTCATGCAGGGATGTAAAAAAAGCCAAAACCTTTTTCTGATGCAGAAAGGACACATATAGCTATAAAGGTAAAATATTTACGTAAAGGCTACTGTAACCTTAAGGCTATGAACTGTAAAGAGACTTTAATATAAGTAATAGCTGATACATGCTGGCTCTCCACCCAAAATAAAGCATACTCAGTAGTTAGCTAGATAGCATGTTATTTTACTATCAGGACTATTTACGTGAAAGTCTTTCTACAATATGATGTCAGAAAATGAACTGGTGATAAGGTTTTAGATCATAGTAATAATAAGCTTCATTTTTAACGTCATCACGCCCTAAAGAAAAACAGGTTGTTGTATTATTTTCTTCTTGTTATAATTCCTAGCTGCAAACACTTCCTTGTCTTTCGTTTTTCTACAGGCTTTGAAATGAGAAGCGAAGTGAACTCCACTACATCATTAACAACGTGCAACACTGCCAGTCAGGGAATGGAAATGTGACTGCTGCACTGCACAGTGCCACACTAGTTCAAAACAAATACGTACACAGGTCAGTTTAACAGTTTGTATTTATACAAACAGTAATCTCTCCAGATAAGCACTTGTTTCAATTTTGGTTAATATGGTATCCCCATAAATGACCGATACTAAAAAATAAAATAGAATCCAGTTGGATGTTTTGATCCTTGCATCATGAACAAAATTTTAGGAAAAGAATCAATTTGGGAGACACCACCAGAATGACCCTCAAGTACAAGAGACATGGGTCTAGGGTAAGACTAACAGGCCTTAAATACGTCATTACTCATGTAGCAGTTTATCATTATTTTTCAATACCAACTTTAAGTGATGGGCTTTGCTTCGTCAGTGACAAATGTGCTGAACTTTGTAAGGATCCGTTTTAGAATCTGGACATCAGTGCCTAACTCGTCATCAATAACTTTAAGAAATCTCAGCAGACAGACTTTGGTCATGTGGGATTCTTAAGTTAAGTAAACCATCACTCCATCACAGGAGGTTTACAAGTGATGTATGTTCTCCCTTGAGGATTACTTCCCTCTCTGAGAAGACACAGCTTGGTAAAGCACTTTCTGCCATGACACAAAGCAGGAACCACCTTATCTGCACTTTGACATAGGCCGTCCTACACATTCTTCAGGGTTTAATTCATTAGTTTCATGCAGCTGCCCCAAAACTCAAAGAGGAAAAAAAACCCCACCAACAAACTAACTTAAACATTCAACCAGCGTCTTTCACGTCAAAGCACACTTGGTTGGGTTACTTTCATAAATTATCTACATGGACTTAAAAAACATGATAATCATGCAAAACCATTGAGTTTGCATTCTAACAGAGTAGCAGAAAGTTTGCAAATCTACTAAAAATAATGGGGTGCATTGTTACTGACTCGCTCATGTTCACAGGCAGGGGAAGTTGAAGACACGACTGCACAGACTGATCCCAAGTGCGGTGTCCCCCACGGAGCACCAGGACCTCTGGAGAGCTCACAAGGTACACAGGGCTCATACTGCCACCAGCACAAGCTTGAACTCCTTAGACACCAACAGCCCACACGAGCACTTTATTTGACTGATTGAGATTTGGGCAGAAATCAATGTGCTCTGAACAACCAGCCTCGGATAAGACGCAGGCCACATCAATGCCCCGGGGGAAGCTGCTGGCAGGGGACTGTGAAGGCAGCGGCTGCCCTGCACATGCTTCTCAGGAGCTGGAGATCTGTTTGCTGATTCCCAGAGGGAAATGGCCACTCTGTTTTCCTCTGGTTAGAAGGCCACAACATCTCCTGGTGAAACCTTTTGCCAACTCAGGATCAGACCATAACGGAGTGCTCCTCGCTGCTACAACCACCTGGGAGGAGCAAAGCAAGACTGCTGCCACTTCTGTGAATTGTCTCACAACTATGAAGTGGCCACATTTTTTACTTACATAGCTTCTAACACTCCAATATTTAGGCATTGTGGAAGAAATGAGATCACAAAATAACCGTAATTCTTCAGATTCCAATAAAATTACGACTCCATTTGGATTTCCTAGAGCGTTTTCCTTTTTCCCATGAATGTCTTTGAGCAGCAGGGGCACGTCTGGGCTCTACATTCAAATTATCTTCAAAATTACACCCTTTTTTCTGTGGCTTGTAAACACCAAAACTATGTTGGTACTGAACAAGCACCTTAAGCATTGATTTAAGGACTAA
This sequence comes from Mesitornis unicolor, assembly GCF_000695765.1. Lineage (NCBI taxonomy): Eukaryota > Metazoa > Chordata > Aves > Mesitornithiformes > Mesitornithidae > Mesitornis > Mesitornis unicolor. Next base: position 46,167 of record NW_010208494.1, on the reverse strand, counting down.
CCACTGCTGTTTGAGCTGTTTTGTCTGCCTCTAGTTTCGAGGAGAAAATTACCTAGGATCTGCTTATTTAAAGAAGATCTTTCCCCCTACAGCTGAGCTTTGCCCCCTACAAAACAATGTGACCTTTTAAAAAAGTTGAAGCTTTTGACAGAAAATAGAAGCAAAGGCTTTAGAAAGCCAAGCCAAAGCATGATTTTAACGACCACATGTAATCAACAACGTCACGTAGAACAGAGGTCCAATCAAAATAGCGTTGACTGTCATCTCAAGGGACTACAATTCAATTAAGCTACAGTGACGACCACAATATAGGATTAGCTTCACACAACCATTGTATTCTGCAGCTAATGGACACGAAAGGAAAATAAGTGTAACCACAGAGCAAGTAATTATCAGCAAAGCACTGCTCACAGACTTTATCCCCAACTTTGCATAAATGCAGAACAAAAAGAGGAGACTTGCTTGGATTTAAATCAGTTTGTGACATACGACAGACACGAGAGAGCCCACTGAGCTTAGCCAAATACATCAGACGAATTCCAGATCCTGAGTCAGCGACTTGCAGTATGAAGTACCAACCTCAGCTAACATTGGCTCTCTAACTCCATCAAAACGGAAAGTTTATTATATTCATAGATGATACTAAATCACTCACGTGCAAGGACTGCAAAACATTTACATTCGATACTAACGGATTCAACACGAGAAAAAGAAAGTTAAGAATTTAATGCAGTGACCTTCGAGCAGTGGCTTTAGATATAAAACTTGAAACTATTTTACTGTAACGCCGGTTTATTTAGGTTTTATGTTTCAGTCTGTACAAGAAAATGATTAAGTTCTGCAAACTGTTGTATTTCATGCCTTACAAACGTACGACAGAATTTAAACAAATGCCCCATAGCCGTATTTTCTTCATGTGAGGGCTCACTCCTCAAAATTTTCAGAAAGCTTTTGTGCAGAACGCAGTCTGAGCTAGCCCATGACACCTGCCCAGGTGTCAGGATTACTGACAAATGAACTTGGAGGCCGACCCCTTCACATTCATACCTAGTAATTTCAGGATCAAGTTTCCACAGGCATTCATTCCACAAGTCCCTTCCCACCTCCTGCCAATGACCCTCCCTGCATAAATGCACGTGGCTTTATGTGTAATTTGGTGAAGTTCTGGGTCTTCTTTTCCTTCTTTAACTTGTGAGGAAAGAGGATATTGGATGAACAGTGCGCTGACCTAGGAAATAGGCTTTGCACGTACTATCCTGATATGTGCTTAAAAGATGCCTTTGCAACAGTCATAGTTTAGCTGTTTCAAAGGAGTAAAGGAGAAGAGATGAAAGAAGATAGGGCACGTGTATTTCTTTGGGGTGTGTGAGATTTCATTTCTAGTGGAGTCAGTGGCAAAGCTCCTGCTGCCTGCCTGAAGCCAGGATTCGCCGTAACTATTCAGTGTACATGTGCACCATCTAGCACACTTCAAATGCTACTGCAACATGAATACGTGTAGCTCAGGTTTAGGATAAGGCACTGGGAGATACAATTTTCTTTCTGAAATGATTAAAGCATTCAGTTCACAGCAGTTTTTTAGTAACAAAGCTTAATAAGCTAATACTTTCCATGCGGTTGCTAATGAGTAATGTACAACAGCAAATATGACCATCCCTTACAATATTCATAAATTATAGGTCATACAAACAAGAAACCAAAACAGCAGAAAACAAGAGGGACAAGGCTAGGCAAGTGCATCTTCCTCCCAGAGGAAAATGCTAACATTCAGGGAACCAGTGCCCACTGCCTAAGCCATGCTCAGGCATCAAAAAGGAGCAGAAAGTAACCAGAGATGAGCAGCTCTGCCGCAGGCTCATCCTCCACACTCCTCTAACGGCCACTCATTGCCATCTTGCGTTGCAAAGCTGCACAGCAACTTAATGACTACAAAGTTCACTCGACTGAGGAAGTCAGCTTTGGCCCTTGGTATAAAAAGAGCAAGTCCAGTAGAGTGGAATTCTGGAACCAGTTGGCTGCTTCTGGGGATCCTTTCACTGGGAGCTTCACATTAAAAAAAAATCGCCATGTGAAAAAGTAGTCTACGGAAGGTCAAGATTTATCCACATGCTATCACTTTTGCATAGGGTATTTCTGCCAAAATTACTACTCTACCATTAGCGTTAAAGACAAAGCAGCAGAAGACATTATTCATCTTGAAATCAAATTCTTTCACCTTTATTTTTATTTATTTTTCAGGAAAAAAAAGTTTTATCCAATACTAAAAACCATAATTGAAAAGATAATAGTTCAAGGGAAAGTGTGACTTCAAAGGATTGCCTTTGGTAAAGAATCAACTCACTTTAGCATTGCCAAAGAGCCTGAAACTCAGAAAATTGCCATTTAACAAATGTTGCAGGAAAAAAACCTGCCAACATTTTAAAATACATTTAAAATTTATAAACTTTCAGTAAGTTCAGAGGATGTTTCATGAACATTCAATGTCAGTTCAACACAAATACAGGATAAACCAGTACGAACAACAATATAAGAACACTGACAAAGCAAAGGATATCTACTGACTGATTCATTTTCTAAGGTGGTGGAGAAACAAAGGGTAATTACAGGTAATTTATGTTTTCTATTAACAAAGGGTAAAAATAATATTAAAAAACCCCAGAAAATGGAAAAGCTTGTGCAGAACACAGCCGTAAGCATCTGAAGGACTGACCAGATTTTTCCCTCCAGTGCCTGCAATACAAGCAGGGCAATCCTGACAAGAGGCATTTTTATGAGTACAAATTCTCCTTTTAAAAGATTAATGTTTACCATCGTACTTTTAGCTCCCTCTACCCCATTTTTACTTCTTACAGAACCTAGCACATCGTATATTTAAGATCCTGATTTAACGAAGCATACAGTAAATTACTAAGTTGTGTGGAACATAAGTTTCAAATAAAAAATATTTTGTCCTTCAGCAGCGAGCACAATAAATATGCATGTGCCAACTGGAAAGTAAATGTAATTCTTCCTGTTGCTGATGAGGCTGTCCAAGATAGAGTGAAAGACCTGGGTACGTTCTTCAACTGACAGACGACTTTGGTGAAGAACTTCTAATAGGTAATGCACCAGAGCTGTGAGAGAGGTTGTGAACAACTGCATTAAAACAGGTGAATATGCCTAAAGCACCCAGTGAGACACGTAAGAGACATCCCCAGCAGAACAACAAACATCTCTTAACTACCTACAGTTTAAAACCATGACATGGAGGATGCCGAGGGAGGCTGATGGGCTCTGAACTGGCTGTTACTCCTCACAGATGAGCTTGCTTAGCTTAATAGCAGACAGCCCTGTACCGCCATCAGCTCATTGCTTAGCAGCAGGCAAAAAAGGAAATGGACTACAAGGAATTACTGTAAAAAGACCAGCTGAAAACCCAGAAAACATCATAATGCAACTGCACAAATCCATAATGCAGATACATTTTGACTACTGTGTGCAGTTCTGCTCTCTCTCCAAGTAGAACTGAGAAGGGGAAAAGAGTGGCAAGGCTGACTGAAGCCATGAAAGAACATCCATGCAAGGAGCAACTCCACAGATGAAATTTTTGAAGCCAGGAAATAGAAGAGCAAGTGCAGGTAGAATAAACATCTATGAAGTCACAGATGGTACAAAAAAATGAATAGAGAAGGATTACTGAATGTTTTTCACAGCGCAAGAATTAAGGAGAACCAAATGAAACCAGCAGGTGGCTCAAAAACAACAAAAGGAAGTACTTTTTCACACAATGTGTAGTTACACTCTGGAACTAATTGCCACAGGATGTTGCAGATGCCAAAGTTTACATGAGTTCAAAAAGCAATTAGAGAAATTCACAGGAAGAAAAAACAGAAATTCCATGACTGGCGATTAGTCACAAAGATATTACCTCAGGATTAGGAAATCCTGGAACCACAGACTGTTACGACGCTGAGAGCACATACCAGGCAAGTACTGCTGGATGCTGAAACTGTTCTCATGCTGTTCCCCAAGCACCCATAACTGCTCATTGCTAGGGACAGGACACAGATACACCAACCACAGGACTCTTTCAATACATGTATTCTTAAGATTGATTGGATTGTAGGACATTTTTCAAGTAACTTTTTCCAGTTCAGCTATCCATCTTCTGCTTTGCCCTTCTTTGTATCTTAGGATCCTTTCTTCCACATAGTCACTAGTACTGGGGTTTCTTTATTTCCATAAACATACTAATTGTTCACTGGTATAAGTGTAATGATGAGACTTATGATAAGGAGTACGTTTACATTATATTTAAAGCCTTTTTTTGGAGAAAAAAGTAAACTTCAGTACAGTATAAAATATGTAATTTGTTAGAAACTGTTCAAAAGATCTGTATAGGCTCTCCAAAATATCTGGAATAAAACCTGAGAAGTAAACACTGAGAATCAGCAAGACTCAGGGCCTCAAGGTCATCAAGGTGCATCCATATAAAGGGTGAAGATACCCTTCAAGGCTGTAGAACACAGATAACAAAACCTGATCAAGTTTTGAGTCTGACATGAGCTCTCATTACAAGACTGGGTCACCCATGTTACAGAGAGTTTGACATTAACCAGTATACTGAACAGTAAAACACCTCCACTGCTTCAGCATTAAAGGGCTGATACAACAGAAGTGAGACAGTGTTGTATCATCAGCATCAAGAGGAGGCATCTGAACCTCAGGTACATAAATAATTTAGGTTTGCAAGCACAGCTTCCAATCAGGAAGTGAACCCCAGCCTCGTATTTACAAATTTAGACTGGAAGTTACAAGACTGTATCCATCAGAGGAATGCCATCCTGGAACATGCTTTCATGAGTGAGCCCCACCAAGGCAACCGGTGGAGCTCAAGAGATGTGAATGAGCTGGGTTATATAAACACAGCTGCCTGGAACAGAGAGAGACAGGACCGCTCGATTCAGGAGATCCCTCCCATTATTCCTAATCAAGATACAAATACTTTATGACTGTCTGTTGTAGGAGTCAAGATTTTCTTTTCTTAAGCAGAATCCTGGTTATCACTAAATGCTGTGAAAAGAAAACTACTTGTATAAGCACCTGAAAGTTCAGTGCTCTGTGCTATCAAAGTTTGTCTCAGGAGTATTAAGAAAAACGCTGCACCACAGAAAATCACCCTGTTCACTAAGGGAAAAGGAAAGAAATCCCCTTTTCCTGTCATTTGCCCATAAAAATTATAACCACTTAGCAATAAAAGCATGCAGAAAGTTGAGAGAACATTGCTGATTTGAATGCAGAGCTAAGCAGTGGTAGCTTTAAAATCTTCCCACAGGTACAATGAAACAGAACATGTCATCGTACATCGTTTTGTATTGAATAATGATTATTTCCTTAGAAAAGTGTGTGTGAGATCTGTGCCCTCCTGAATCTAAAGAAATACAGTACAGTGATGGCGTTCTAGCTCCACAGTAATTTATGAAATGCATACTACAAACTTCAAGCACATATACTACTACACAGACCTCTAGGATTATAAACACACAGGCAGGCTGCTCTTACAGGTTTAGGCTTAGTTTACAAAATAACGACCCCAGCTGTTACCGTTTTGAAATAGGAGGTTATTTCCAAAGCTGGCGAGAAGTAAATATTGACAATGCAAAAAATCCGAGTTGATTTCAGCGCAAAATAAAGATGGATTAACCTAAACATGATGTGCATTAAACATCCTAGCGCTTCTTTGTTTTGAAACACGGAATATTTAAGGATAAATCAAAACCACCAAGTTTCACTCTATGGCAGCTCAGGAGATACCCTCATTACATATCCGTGTCCCGCTGTGTAGGCTACCACTAGTTTTACCTTAACATATACACACAGAGAGGAGAAACGCCTTATTTTGTAAAACGCATTCCACCCACTATAAAAGAGTGGCTACATGAAGGCCGATGCAGGTTTTCAAAAGCAACACAGGATGTTTGGAGAGAATTATGAATCTGTAATAAAAATCACAGAGCCACATCACCTGTTTCAGAGACGAGTCAAAAAACCCAGACAATTTGCCCTAGATGCACTAAAAGTCCCACTCACAACTCCAGAATATAACAGCAACACTTTCTAAAGGCAAACAAGTACATAACTGACTGGCATTTAAATAACAGTACTTCCAAATATAAGATAACACTTCCAGTATAACCAAACCAGCACTATCCAAAATAAATCCTTAGATTTTGAGTTTATTGTAAGCAAAGCATTTGTTTTACATGATGTTTTGGATGTAAGAAATGGAAGACATAATTCATACTTGGTAAACTCTAACCACATGAGAAGGCTTCTCTGTCCCACTAAACCCTGGATATCAGAACACAAATAAAAGAAGAAACAGAATCCCAGAACGTTAGGGATTGGAAGGGACCTCAAAAGCTCCCCCAGTCCAATCCCCTGCCGGAGCAGGAACACCCAGATGAGGTTACACAGGAAGGCGTCCAGGCGGGTTTTGAATGTCTGCAGAGAAGGAGACTCCACAACCTCTCTGGGCAGCCTGGGCCAGTGCTCTGTCACCCTCACTGAGAAGAAGTTTCTTCTCCAATTGAAGTGGAACCTCCTGTGTTCCAGTTTGTGTCCATTACCCCTTGTCCTATCATTGTTTGTCACCGAGAAGAGCCTGGCTCCATCCTCGTGACACTCACCCTTTAAATATTTATAAACATAATTTATAAACATATTATATTATTTATTAACATAATAAACACTGACAACAGCATTCATTTATTCTGAATTAAATAGCCAAAGTAATATTTTAAGAGAAAATTAGTTGATACATCAAACACAAAATAAAGGTAGAAGAAGAAAGGTCATCTGTGATCTGATATGTATCTATGTATCTGCATGGACTTTATCATGAGCTTTTTTCTTTTCCCTTTTGCACAGCAATGGTTCTTTTTCCCCCACTACCAGTTCAGGTGTACAGCTGAGGTTTAAGTGGAAGTCTCACAGAATAACAGCAGAATGAGCCCAAAAACCCTCCGATACATGTGCAAGAGCAAGCCCCATCAGCTAAAAGTTAGTCTAAACCTTACTGGATGCACAGGTAGACAACAGGAATATCACCCCTGCCTGGATTGTTCCCTTAAAAACTTTCACTGTTTAAAATCTTAATATAGTAACCACAAAACCCCTTAAAACTTTGAGTGACTCAAAGCATTAAACTTCTGGAAGGTTAAATCTGCTAAATTTTCTTCCTTGTTAAATCTCAGCTTAACAAACACAACCCATCAGATCTTCATGTCTGCCAGGTTTTCTTCCTGTATATATGGCATAAAATGGGCTTGCCAGTAAGTCTCAGGCATTGTTTTGAAAGTCAGTATTATCTGTGAGAAGGCTGCGTATTTCATTAAACAATTATGATTTCACCCAATAATTAAAAAAGATGAGATCAAAACCACCTTATACAGTTAAACCGAATCACCCAGAGACAGGTCTCTGAGGCATGGATGAACCGTGTCGCACTCGAAAAATAAGAAACTCCCTTTAAAAGTATCACTCTGTTTTAACTACATTTTTTCAATATACTAATGCAATATATTTATATCAGTGAATTTAAAGCTAGTGTAAATGATGTTTTATCACACTGCACTACCCATGTCCACCTTTGAATCAGTAAGAACTGACTGCATTTAAGAAAAACTCCATTTGTGATATTGAATGCTAGCACATGAACAACCTATATTGCATTTGATGTACTCAAGCAAATTCTGACCGCTAACCTTCATTTCAAGGCAGTTCCAAAAAACGATAGACGGTACTCACTGAGATCCTCTGCAAGCTGGACCCTCTTCCCAGTCAGGAGCTTCACTTTTTTTTCATTGTCCTCCGCAAAATCTTCAAGCACTTCCTTTACATTCTTTTCCAAGCGCCTTACTGTAAAAAAAAAAAACCCAAAATAACAAACCAAAAAAAGTGAGTAGTGACACTTTTGCACCTGTAATGACCTAGGGAGAAAGTTTTGGGAAGGTCTGTGGGAGACACAGTGTATGTTACCAGACTAACTAACCTGGTTGGAGAAAAGGCAAACTTCTGAACACATAAGCCTCTTGTTCGGGCCATTAAGACAGGAAATTCTTCGAGAGAGACGTTTAAATTTCAAAGGATATTTTCTCTCTGAATTAAGTTATTGTCAGATTGCTTTTTTAAGAGGAGATAAAAGTATTTGTAGATTGCTTTGCTGTCTATTCAATTCAACACTTTCTTCTTCAAGACTGAGTGTCCAACAAATCTTTTATTTTAAGCATCCTTGCTTCCTCCTCCTTAACAGTTACACTTTTGCTACCAACATCACCCTCATCAGATGAATCAAGAAGTCAATTAAAGGTGAAAGATGGAAAAAAGTTAATGACGACAGCGGAGCGTGGTATTGCAGAACTTACAACACACAAAGGGGTGTTGCTGTATATTTAAGGCTAAGAGGAATCAAAAGCTCTTTAAAGTACAATTATGTCCATCTTAAACAGCCATATCCTTGCCCTTCAGACTTAGGAGTACCTCCTAATGAAAATTCCAAATTTTCAGCTCAGTGGTTGTTAATGAGGTAGGAGGTTTGAGGAGACAGGACCTAGGTTTCTACATTTAGGGGCTATTTCTTCTCTGTGAAGGGTAGCTTGCATCGCATGACAAGGCTCAATCCTTTTATTTACACCTTCCTTCAAGAACCAGGTTGAGAACCATTTTACAGATCAAAGGTCATTATTAGTAGTTCACAGAATCACAGAATATCAGGAGTGGGAAGGGACCTCGAAAGCTCATCCAGTCCAACCCCTGCCAGAGCAGGATCACCTAGACCAGGTCACACAGGAACACGGCCAGGCGGGTTTTGGATGTCTGCAGAGGAGGAGACTCCACAACCTCTCTGGGCAGCCTGGGCCATGCTCTGCCACCCTCACACTGACAAAATTTGTCCTCATGTTCAGGTTGAGCCTCCTATGCTCCAGCTTGGGACCATTGCCCCTTGTCCTGGCATTGGACATCCCAGAGCAGAGCCTGGCTCCTTCCTCCTGACACTCGCCCTTTACAAATTTATAAACACTAAGGAGGTCACCCCTCAGTCTCCTCTGCTCCAAGCTCAAGAGCCCCAGCTCCCTCAGCTACTGCTCATAAGGGAGATGCTCCACTCCCTCCATCATCTTTGTGGCTCTGCTGGACTCTTTCAAGCAGTTCCTGTCCTTCTTGAACTGAGGGGCACAAAACTGAACACAGTATTCCAGATGCAGTCTCACCAGGGCAGAGTAGAGGGGAAGGAGAACCTCTCTGCCCTACAACCACCCCTTCTCATACACCCCAGGATGGCACTGGTCTTCTTGGCCATAAGGGCACACTGCTGGCTCAGCAGTTTTACCCTGGCACTAGCTGACTGCTATGTAAATGATGCTTCATAAGGGAGCTGCTACTGCATAACCTTGTCTAGATATTATACGGCACATTTTACACGGCTTTAAAAAAATCCATTTGAATTGATTTTTTGTATCAACCATTTTAAAATTAAAATCTACAGCCAAATTGATCTCAGAAAAAAGAATATAGTCACTATTTATTGAAATTATTTCTGCTTGGAAAAAAGTCTTGAAAACTGGCATCACATAAGCTGAAAATATTTTAAACTGGAACGTGTTTTCATTATTTGACTTTCTATTTACGCTAAATCGTTTAATGTAACGAGAATGTCAAATTCTATTTATTCTACATCTTGAAATTACCTAACGAGGACACAAAAATCAGCCAGTCATGATACGCTCGAAAGGAACACATAAATAGAGGAACACGAGAAAATTTCTGAACAATTCTTTGTTCCAAATCTCTCAATTCACGACGAGCCTTACCTTCAGTGTTAGTCAGCTGCTGCCTCAGCGTATTTGCTGTAATCGCCAGCATTCGCTGTATTCGCCAGAAAAGGACAACATCGTTACATTCGAGCTGAAACAAGGGAAGTTGTGTCAGACCTCTGATGCCCAGTGAACATTCTACACTGACAAGAATCTCTTGACACCTTTAGCAGCAACTGTAAAGTCATGTCTACACATCTTGATCTTGCACAAAGTCCCACAGAGTAACTGCTGTCAGTATAAGGAAACGCACCAAACACACTTCTCAAGAACTGTGTCAGCCCTGTTTAATGCACTGCATTCCCTTTACATCTACTGTTTTCAACAGTAAGAGTGATAGCAACGAATATCACAGGAAAACAGTTTTCACACACTCTAAGCGGGCTGGTAAGTATAACCTAATGCCCACTGAAACACCACACTTGTTCATAGCAAACACATTGAAAGACAACAGCTGAACTCCACGTTGTGATTCCCTGTTTGACAAAAGCTTCTGGAGAGTGTGTTGAGCCAAGGGCTGTATTTGTTACCAACAGAAGAGACAGTTTCTACACCTGCAAGGATGGCAGGAGGGAGCACTAACTTCATATTAAGACTCTTTAAAAAGACAGTAACAGGAATAGGGGCTTAAGTGTCACAGACAGACAGCTCTCCACTCCATGATCGCATTTGCTCATCTCTTACAGACAAGTATTTCTGCAGTAGTAAAGATTTCTGGCTCCATGGGGTTCATTGTTTCTCATCAAAAAGAATAAATAAAACTCCACATAAAGTAAGGAGCTCTACCTTTCCAGTAATTTCCTTTTGATATAAAATATAGTGGTGAGAAAGCGATATATTCTTTTCTTTGTGCAACTTTGTGCATGCTGTCATTTGTTGCACAGGCTTGAGCTTATGAAACTGGAAAGTCATTTAAAAGATCTGTTTGCAAGCTCTATAGGTTTTTTGTTTGTTTTTCTCTTCTCCTGTTGATCCCATATGGTTCCAAGCATTAACTTTAAACACTTATTTATCACACTTATTCCATAAAAACCCCTTAGATAAGGCTTTCTGATTTTTTCATGTCAGTAATGTAAATAAATATCAAGGAAAGTGGGAGAAGTAGGTACCACCAAGATATCAGTAGCTGCACAATACTGCTTTTAACAGTGTATTTTCAATACACATTGATAAGCAACAGAAGTTGAGATCATGGTTGGTACCTAGTGGTCATTTTATATAATTACCACCAGGATGGCATTTTATCAACTACAAACCTCATGTAAAACATCTAAGGTCATCAGCTGTCTCAAGGTAAAGGATATAAAAGGAAGGTTAGGCTACTTTAAAATACTTGTAGAATTTTTTTTTCCAACTCAGATGGAAATATTAAGGTAGAACACCAGTGTGTATCTGTTCTTCAGTTTACCTCTGAGTCCACAAAATGCCTCTGATAATAATAGAAGCCTCTTCGACATAGATTGCAGTGGTTCAAAGCAGTCTTCAGGAAATATCTTCTATAAATTTGGTGCCACGTGTCTTTAATCTAGGAAAACAGGACTTAAATTTGACTAAATAAATACATACATTCACTACCATGCGTAATGATCACATTTAATTTTAAAATAGAACTCCAAATTCCACTATCGCCGTCATGTAACATCTGGTGAAGTATTTCTCAGCAATTTGTCTGCAACTGGGACATGATGAACGTGTTAGTTACATTTGGCAAACATTACAGATTATTGTCCATTTAAATATCTACTCTTCCATGCTTGTAACATAACTGAACGCTTAAAAAACAGTCTGCAGCCAAAATACATTTAATTTATATATAACGAAACAGGACAAACTGTTCTGCTCTCGGCACGATGCAATCTTCACATTAACATTAAAAATACAGTTTTGAGCGGTAGCCATTAATTTATCCATTAAACCAGGTTAAACCACAGATGAACATTTAATGGATTTTATGTAAACAAACATTTGTACTTTTTTTGATTAGGCTTCTTTATGTTCCAGTTCTTCAAAATTAAACATCTCTATAGACACGGCTCTTCAAAAAACTCACAAAAATAATATTAAGGAAACCAGTTGCTTAACTAGAAAGGAAACCCAATTTTCACTGTCTCCTCATGAGGAGGATGTGGATCACTACTCTGATCTTTACAAAAAGCATGGGAAGTGCAGTATAGAAAAGGGGAAGCAGGTATTTAAATAAGTCTTCTACCTCGAAGAAGTACATGTATTGATGTTGAAAAGGTAGCCAAAGTTACTGCAGAAAATAAATTGCTGTTAAAGGATATCCACGTCTATTACTTATTAAGGCTCGAATTCTCATTTATCTAAAATATTACATTTAATTAGATAAAAGGTCTAATTATGGTTAAGAGCCTTACACTGTAGTGAGATAAATAATATTTTAGAACATGAAAACTAAGAGATTCCAAAACATTGTACTGCATTTGCCTGACAACCAACAGAAGGATGCGACTTGCGTGCAAGCAGTCATTTAGTCATTCATTTGGAAACATCTGGATCACAAAGTCAATATTTAGATGGAGTCTTTGTATGCTATCGAGAAAGAACATTCAGATGTTCACAGGGGACTTCCATATGTTTTGTTACAATTCTGCATCTTACCAGACATGGGTCCACTGTTATTCCTCTTGCTTCAAGATTCTTTCTGACAGTCGTCACTTCATCGTTTGCCAGATAAGCTGCATGTTCTTCATTGCATTTGATTAATTTCTCAAGTTCATTTTTCGTTTCATTACGAATATTCTAGGATAAGAATAATGACTTAGAATTATTATAGACTCACATAGTGTTTTTAAATTGATACTTTACTGCCAATTTTTATTTTTTTTTCTTTTCATTAGGCAGAAATACAGAAGAGGAAGAGAAGAATGGGAAAAAACCATAAAAATCACAGGTATTAGTCTCCTTTCCCCTCCATGAACATCTGCTAGCAGGGTTCACACTCACGTGTGATACTGAGAAGAACTGTAATTTTTACCTAACAGCTAGCAAGAACTCTCCATGGATTCATACCTTTCAGTTGCTGTTCATTAAATTCAAGTAAGATAGGTTGAAATCACTGCCTTTCTCCCATACCTGGCTGCACACAGTTGACTGTAAAAATCCTCTCAAACAATTACAGAATCACAGAATCTCAGGAGTTGGAAGGGACCTCGAAAGCTCATCCAGTGCAACCCCTGCCAGAGCAGGATCACCAGACCAGGTCACACAGGAACACAGCCAGGGGTTTGGATGTCTCCAGAGAAGGAGACCCCACAACCTCTCTGGGCAGCCTGGGCCATGCTCTGCCACCCTCACACTGACAAAGTTTTTCCTCATCCTCAGATTGAACCTCCTGTGCTCCAGCTTGGGACCATTGCCCCTTGTCCTGTCACTGGACATCCCAGAGCAGAGCCTGGCTCCTTCCTCCTGACACTGCCCTTTACAAATTTATAAACATGAATGAGGTCACCCCTCAGTCTCCTCTGCTCCAAGCTAAAGAGCCCCAGCTCCCTCAGCCGCTCCTCATAAGGGAGATGCTCCACTGCCTCCATCATCCTTGTGGCCCTGCTGGACTCTTTCTAGCAAGACTTGGAAACGTCTCTTCAGTTTGTTTTCCTAGATCTGTCCCTGGAGATTACTTTCTAATGTATTCATTTAAACTCTACTTACTTCTTTAAAGTATGATTCAGTTTGAGAAATATCTAGAAAAAGTAACATAAAAAGCCCATCGTCTCTGGGCATTGAATGGAAGGCGCCATTTAAATTCAAAAGAAATTTCCAAAAGCTATGAGCAAACATGAAGAGAGCTTATGATGACAACAGTCATCCATAAGATACAACTGTGACTAGAATGCTAGTGACAATGCTACCACTTACTAATCAAATCCAGGCTGAGCACGACAGGAAACTGCACGCAGCTCCTGCGTAAAAGGCACGCGTGGAAGGCACAGAAGAGAATAGCTCAGTTTCCACCATGATTTCATAAATTTCTCTCTACTGGAAGAACTTTAATACTCAGGTCAATGATATAATAGTAAAGATGTAATTCAGCTCAGGAGTGGAAACCAGTTTACAAACCACTAAGTATCTGCAATATGCAAAAAGCATATGGAATGATCTGTGGTGTAATATTTAAAATATTGAATAGTAAAAGCAACTGTAAAGTATTTAAAAGTAATATTTTTTTTTGCAATCATCTAAATAGTGTGAAGATGATTGGTATTTTTGAAAATTTACTGAGTAATAATCAAGTTTCCTAATGGCTGTAAGCTGTAGATTTCTTGTATTTATTTTTTTTCCCTTTTACCTGTTCTTTGGTGCGGCCTATCCAGTATAACCACCTTTTTTTCCAATCTGGACCCACCATATCTTCAATAACAGACTCAGCTAAAAGAGGAAACATGATATTAAGTATCACTAAAAATACAGGTAAACAGCCAAACTTAAAATGATTTACAAGATCAAGAATTGACATTTTGTGCCTAAGAACAGAAGAAATGCCACACGGGGTTAAGTCACACAACTTTTACTTAAAGCAACTGTTGATGTCTTTTACTAAAATTTAAAAATGACTGCCACCTGGTAGATACTTCAAGGAAGTATATAAAAAGCACAGCATCCCTTCACTGAGACAGCCCCTCCAGGTTCCAAGTCAGGCATTTAAAAACTGTACCTTGCTGCAACTTGCATCAAAACAAACTATGCTCAATAACCTTAAATGGACCAACTACTTTCTCTGAATTTGTCCTATTCTTCTACATGTGTGTCTATACCATTTTCTTTGACCCTGCAGATCTCTTTTACTTACCTGTCAGCTGCCTCATTGCAAGAGCACTGGCTTTTGAGGCTTTATTTTGCTAACCATTTCTATCAGTATTGGTATCAACTTAAACCATCACCACTATCTCAGTTGTGCTGATAAAAAACTTGCACTGCAGGTGAGGTGAACTTGATCCGGAAATTGGCCTCGATTAAAAAGCACACAAGATTGGAATACATCACACAACTCACTGTCTTTGAGACGACTTTGGAGCGTCTCTTCCATAAAATGAATAGCTGCATCCCACTGCTGTTTATCAGATATTGACCGATCTTCTAAGGCATTGTGCTGGATCACTCGCTGCAATACAAAACAGCTTTTAACATAATAAATAATTTATGTAGGATTTAGTAAAAAAATAAAAAAATAAAAAGATTTCTGACATTCTCTTCATTTTTTTGATGTCTGTAAGAACAGCATTTATTGGGCACAAAGGATTTCTTCGAGAGGCACCTTTTCGAAGTACTGCCAGAAAGAATTTATTGTGCCTTTAATTTGACTCTCCTCTATAGCTTAGTATAAATAATGTAAAAAATACTGCAAACAATATGAAATCCCTCTGGACTACAGAATCTATGAGGAGGTTAATGAAATGCTGTTATTTCTTGTGACTATACTGAATGGCACAAATGAGCTGATGCTAAACAATTCTTAGAAGGCTGTCCTTGGGCAGTCAGTGGATTATGAAGTACTTTTTCCTGAACCAACCAAAACAATTTTACTAGGTGTTAATTTAGGGAACTAATTAACAAAAGATAATAACAAAACGAATTGAGAAACACTGAATTAACACATTATAGAGAAAAAGGAAAGATGGACACATTGCCCTGTCATTTTATGACTACATTAAAAGAATGCCAAAATACTGCAACTTCAGCAAAAATATTTCAACAGCACTTGGTAAACCCACTACATTGTACCAGGCTATCCTCTGCTCTCTCATTCCACTTATGTCGTTTAATACTTTCTTCCTTGACAGCTTGTTTCAGTTTATCGAAGATATCATCATGCTCCTTTCCTTTTTGTTCTGTCATGAAACGGGAAAATTCTTCTTGCAAAGTCTCCCACGCCACCTAGAAAGTAAGCAAACAGTACCTACTGAAATGGACCATTATACCATGCACCAGCTGGTAAAGGAACATTTATGACAATTCTCGCACATATGACAACTTACCTACGTTCTGAAAACAACATAGAAGCGTAAGAGCGAGTAACTGACTTTGCTGCCCTATCCATGACTAATAAAGTCAACACTAAACTTTGCTTTGCTATGTTGTAGCAAGTGGAGTCCTGTTAAACTTGTATAAATCTATTAAATACGAATATACTTCACCTGAAGGGTTTGTTTAACCTTTGAAAATGAGGGTTTTTTCCTATCTTTAATAGGATAAATTCAGCAGAAGAGCAAAACACAACGTTCCTGCTGTATATGCTTCTCAACATCAAGATCTTGCCAGCCTTTTACGACATGTGAACTGGTTAGAAGAACTGCAGCCAGCCCTTCAAACCATCAATTTACTTCTCTGGAACTATGCTTTCATTTCAACAGTGCGCACAGGATTTTTTTAGTAACTACACTCTTACCTCTACTGCTTTATTAGGCAGCTGCTTGTCAGTCCACTGCTTCAGTTTGATATCCACAGTAGTGTTAAAAGTCCCTGAGTTCGTAGTCTGTGCTGCTGGAAGGTAGATATTCTCAATCACATGAGTAGATACCCTCTCCCATAAAGTTTTCTGAAGAATCTCCTCCCTAAAATGGAAAGTTGCAACACATATGATGGCTTCCAAGACAAAAGTGTCTAACAGGCATGCATTCAATTCCACTGAATTCGTTAGAAACACTGAGAAAACAAGACTTCAGAGTATAGGTAATACTCCCTAACATCAGGGCACAATCTCAACCAAAATTTACTTGGAACTAAAGACACAAATACACAAGATTTTCAGCAGCAAAGACAGCTTCAGAAGTTGGCCTCTCCGACCCTTATGACTGCCACTGCACTGCACAACAGTTCCTTGCAGCCTTTAATTGTATCAATGTAGCCATACAGAGCTGTGCCCGCATATGCAAGGCAGGTGGGGAAACCACAAGGGGGCAGACTGGAAAGTATTGAAAGGATTTCTCCACACTCCCAAAAAGTTATGTGGGTTTTGTTTCTGGAGTTTTCCATCTGGGATTTTCATTGATTATTCCCAGATCTGATAAACAATGAAGCAAGTTGAAAAGTCCAACCTTTTACCAAAGCATATATTGACATTAATTTATAGACGTGCCTTGGGTCACTATAAAACTAAGCACCACTTTCCTATTTATGATACGTTTCAAGAAGTAACAATCAAAACAATATAGCTTTAAGCTTTTTAAATGACAGTAAACTTACTTAGGAAGCTTTGTAGCTGCAAACTCAGCTGAGCCTGTGTAACATGCAGCCATGACTCACAGAGGCAGTCATGCTCCTCCTGCTCCTGTCTCAGTCTCCAGTACAGGTTGAGGGTTTCTTACAGGTTGACTGTATGCTAGCTCAGCATGCTAAATCAGTTCATGTGAATGCCAGAGTTGGTAGAATGGTGAGAGCTAGGAATGCTGAAAGCTAAGGATAAAAATTGCCTTTTTTTGGTGGTACAAGATTCACTCAAGCTCTTTTCTTCCAAATGGGTTGAAGTTCAGGACACCAACCTCATCCCTGATAATGCCTTTACTAGGCCATCTGCAGATAAAGACTGAAGAACTTCTCACAAACATCCCTCCTTCCAACATTTCAACAACGGCATAATTAAAAATTGCTCTTTAAAGCATCCTTCTGAGATTTCAAAATTTTGTAAGATGTCCTTCTGACAACCCAGTACAAACAGGAATCAAAGCCATTAGTTTTACTACTGATGGAACCTATCTTTGGCATATTTAAGGCAGTGAAAGTATTTATACAAAATTAAAAGGAACTCAGGCATTTAAATGTTGAAAGAATTCACTATAAATAAAAATTAATATTGCCATCAGTAAAAAAAAATGTTTTCCTTAAAACGCTTTGTTGAAAATAGGATGATTTGGATAGTGTTCAAAGACCAATTACTGATCATGCTTGATGACCATCAGAGGAACTGGGGATGCTACAAATTAATTTCACTTACAGGATGTGCTGGAAACTTACGGATTTTACCACTTACAAAGGCACCATAGAAGGGCAGCCCTCTGATTTAGAACAAATGCAATTTCATTCCTCCTTTACTGACATGTCAATAAAAATATGCTTTTGCTTTGCTTCATCCGATCAAATGTAATGGGAAGGAATGAAACCATTAACAGGATCGAAACATTTGCATTCATCAAATGCTCTGCTGTTTTCAGGCTGCGTATAATGACCAACAGCAGCATTTTTCCATTACTTAGGTTTCCAGTTCTACTTTAGAGCTCATCAAGTCCTACAAACTAGAATCACTACACACTAACTTTTAAGAGAAATACACAGAAACATGCACGTTAAGCACCCATCTGATCTACAACATAAAATGAAGCAGACTAGGCACAGGGCAGGGTACTTCAGCATCTATTACACAGCAAACACCAAACTGGCCAACCTGCATTGCATTTGGACTAGAACAACACTCCACACTAATACACTGCCTACAACACCTTCTCTGAAAGCATCCACATGCCCAAAATGATTCTGATGCCACTAAGAGTCAGACATTTTATCTCAGTTGTTAATCTATGACCAAGGAACGGTTCAATTCAGCTTGCTGAAGGCAAAGGCAGTAAAGAAATCCGTTTCTGTGCTTCTCAGTCGTGGTACAGGCTGCTGTCAAAGTAATCTGTTACATTGGCTGTTCTCTCAGCCTGCATTTACAGTGGCCACACTTTGAAAATACTTAGGCTGAGCTCTAAGTACACCTATGTACTATGGACTATGTCTTATACCTATGTCTGCCTTACAAAGAAGCAGGGCAGCGCAGTATGGTGCTACTTGAATGAGGCTACCAAGGAGATCCACGTGTAGGATGAAGTTCTCAAACATCCAGATAATTTGTTTTTACAGCCAGAAATTCCATCATCTTTCAACTTCCAAATCTCTGATTGACAGAGACACAAAACTTCTTTTTTCCAAGGTCATATATTTTGGTCACATGTTTTTGGTATATTTTGGTCATATGTTTTATTCATATATATTTCCAAGGTCATAAATTTGATATGCACAACGATAATCCCCAAACATCAAGAGGAATTACTGATTCATACTTCAAATGAACATCTGAAAACTTATTTATTATTACTGTCCCTCTTCATTTTTGAATAGTATCTGTTGTTCATTATACTGTATAAAACCAGAACAAAACACAAAGTGACATCACAGTTTCTTGGGGGATTATACAAGTATCTGCTGATTCAGAATAATAAACAGATTTCTTCCGCAGGGATAAAGGACATAATAATACCTTGTCCTAAGAAAAGCAGTTCCTTATTTATATTTGAGAATTTTGCTTACTAAAGCATTTCTATTTTAAAGGCAAACTTTTGCTAGTTAATTAAAAAAAGTACCGTACCAGTGCTTTGGTGTGACCTGAGTCAAACTTATGACTTCATCAAGAATCTCATTCTTCGCTTTTTCAAACAGTTCATTCTATGCAAAAGGAAAAATATGAAATAGTATGATGTCAGTATAGCTTGATCATATTTCCTATAAAGAGTAAATAACCAAAACCTTTGTCTTATGGCTTTTCAGCCTCAAATGGTACCTCCTGGTCACGTTCTGGACAATGTATGTACTTGTCGTAACCTACCCTGGTTTACCACACATCCTCCCACCCATATCTTGCATGCCTCTGGCCAGGCATAGCATTTCAGTATTCAGGCTCTCTATCAAGGAATTAAGAGAATGTTTTGTTTTGTTACTCTGTCTGTCTGAAAGACCAGGGAATATAACTTCTCTTTGCCATTTCTGTCACATAGAAACACTGACCTATTCCTGTAGGCAAGTTAGGACAGTTAACTGTACACCAGAACAGTGAAGGGCTTGCTAAGCATCGAAGGATCACAATTATGATGTATTTCCTTCCCCTAGGAAACATTATACTGTCCTCATATTTTAAAATGTCAGTACTTTAACTTTAAGAAACCTTTACAGATGAGATTAAACGGCATAAATTTTAATCCATAATCTTTAACAGTTGGTAGCACACAAATTGAAGCGGTGGTGTAATTTACCCTGTCAAGCTCTCGCAACCGGGGGTAATTGTTCTTCCATTCAGTCTCAAGATTGAAACGTGTGGCTGCAAAAATCAGAAACAAGGCCTTAGGTTTTTATAATTGTCTATACGCATTTCATTACTGTCTTAAAAGTTCAGCAGCTCTTAAAATTGTCACAAATCTTGCTTATGAAAAACCCTCCAAGAACTTCAAGTGCCTCTGCAAATGAGCAAAGTTTTTTTGCTCTCTATGCTTCATGCATTGAAAAAAAAGTAGTGGAAAGAGAGATGTTCAGCTTCCAGCTCTGTACAAGTCGGCCCTGCCCTGGCTGATCAGATGGCTTAATTATATAGGAAACCAATTCAAGTAGCAACCAAATTCAGTGGAAGCACCAAGTTTTTTTGCCTAGAAAAAAACCCTATTTTTTGTCTTCATATTTATTTACTCCTTTGGCTTTTAGAGCAAGTGAGTCCTTCATACCATGAGTTTTTAAAAATGTGTATTTGTAAAGATTAACTGGAAAGATTATCAAATCACGAGAAATTGTCATCATACAAAACACAATTGCCCAAACATGCTGGCAAAACAGCGTTATATGAATGTGGAATAACTAACTGTTTAACAGCAAGTTGCTATTTTGCTTGGTTTTTTAAAAAGATATTTACCTTTAAAAGCATCTGCTTGCTGCTCCACAGACTCTCTCACCATTTTCCAGAAGCAATCTGACACAGCAAGACTTAAGTTCTTTGTTGTTACCTGGTGTGCCTTCAGCATACTTGTCCTGTAAAGGAAGAAAGCTAGAGGAAATGCTTCTATGTTGTGCCTTCAGGCTTCCATTTTCTCCTCATAAGAATAAAGCTTTGCTTTTTATAGCAGAGAATAACATGTCAATGTGCACCTAATCCAAACTCCAATCTCTCCCTCCAAAATATTCAATACGGATAATCACCAATGGAAGCAGGGGGGGTGAGCAGAGAACAACAAAAGTTGTTCACCACAAATAATTTTTTATTCTAGAGGTTGCAGTACAAGTACTGCAGTCCCAGAGACTACAGATTGCTTTCCTGGGAAATACAAACCTGTGAAATCAAAATTCTGATCAACGAACTTCCAGCAGAACACACATGCTAACCCTTTGAATACAACACTTGTCACACTAAGATGACTGACACTACAACTAAAGGCACTACAGCTGTCATCTGGGCTGCATACACTCTCCCTGTCTGTCTTTATCAAGCACCTAGACACAGGCTGGGGACTTCGTTCTAGAGTCAATGGAGAGATATGGAAACCTCTGAAGAGAGGCTCAGAACTGCAGTGGAATCAACTGCTGCCTGAAGATGTCCATCTCCCTCCATTGAATTACAGTAAGGATTAGGAAATCAGGCTAACCTGGTCACCCCAACAAGATACTTGATTCAGGCAGATTACATCTCCAATAGTGTTTATAACAGCAGTAATTTTTTCAAGATAACAAGAAAAACTGATGCTAGCATTTACAAACACAGGCTCATTTTAGTAAAAGGAATAAAGAGCAACATACTTTAAGAGCTTTGAATTTTGAAAAAATTCCTCTTCGTATTCTTTAATAGATTCAATGCTTTCACTGCTGTTTCCTGGAGAAAGAAAAGAGTGCTGCAACAGTTCAATTTAGACACTCTTCTCTGCTATCAATGAGAAAATAAGCAGAGCCAGAGCTCTCTTTACCTTTTCCAGTAACAACTGCAAAATAACCCAAAGCCTTCATTGGGAAGAGTTTGCCTTCAATTATTTGCTGGATCTAGGAAAAGAAAGGATTTCAAAGAAGTGGTTAACTTTGCATAGATATATTCTTTCCTTCAGCGCGGTTTTAAAGCCAGATCTAGCTGTATCTACGCATAGACCACCATAAAAAAGCAGTTTGTCACAGGATTATCAGTTCTACTGATATTTAAAAGAAAAAAATATATATAAAGACATAAACCAAATAAGGCATAACACAGCAAAACACAAAACAAAGTGAAAAAAAAACCTATCCCAGAATATCCTAAAGCCATCTCAGGAAAGAGAACTTGCTCAGGTCATCTGCATGAGTGGAACCAGTGTTACAGTAAGCTGTAGCCAAGCTGTGGTGGAAGTCAAGCAGCTGATAACTAAAAGCAAAGCCTGAGAGAGATTAAAAAAAACAACCACCCCAAAAAATCATACCAAGTACAGAAATAAGCACTCAAAACATTTAGAATAGGTAGATGAGGTCCAGTATTTCTGACAGCATCTCAAGTATTTTTCCACGTGTGACTTTAGCCATCCCAATATGAGAAAAATAGTTTCAACTCACCCTGCTTGGGCTAGCCACATTCTTCTCAGCAAGATCCACTTTAGTCAACACAAAAATTGTCCTTTTTCCTTGGGGATCCATCTGGCTGACTAAGTCTGTGACAATACTGCGTTCTGCATCCACTGATCCATCTGAAGTACACAAAACCACAGTTATATTTCAGGAATTGTGTAATCTAAACACGCAGTACTGAAGATATAGTAGGCAACAAATAAGTTTCACGTTACAACTTAAAAACAGTAAAATTACACCTATAGTTCCCAGTATCATACAAAATCAGTTTGTTGTAGTTGTTTAGAACAAGTACCAGCTTGCTCAAAATATTAACCTCTACTATTGTCTGTTGCCTCCAAAAACACTTCAAAAGAAATCTCAAATTTTTCTTTAATAATAAAAAGCTCTTATAAAAAAGTTGCTTTTTGCCATGGATACCACAGCTGTCTTAATTTATACACCGACAATTCACAGCACGCTGTTTTGCACACTATACAAATTACCACAAATGAAAAAAAAAATATATATAAATCGGGAGAGTCCCCAGAGTAACATAAGAATCAGAATTAAAATTTAAAAAGTCCTCCCAGTAAGATAACCATCTAGACTCTGATTACCTTGAATACAAAGGATGATGGCATTAGGATTCTGCATGTAGGCCTTGCTGATGCTAAAGATAGTTTCCTTTGTATCTGGAGCCATACCTGATGTCACAGTCTTTAATACGTATATGGAGATATATGTTTAAAGGGAAAAAAAAGAAAAGAAAACAGAGAAATGTGAAAAAGAAGAACAACAGCTAATGTTCTCATCAATAACACCACCTCCCTTACATGTCTTAAGGATTTCTTTTACATACAGCATACTTACACTAATGACTCCAGGTAAATCAACCAATACCATTCTCTGCAAACCAGGACCTTTCACACTTAAGGAGATGGTCTGTGAAGTAAAATTGAAATGAAAGGTTTATGCATACATATAGTCTATATGTAATTACATACACAAACACGCATATATAAAATTATACATATTGCTTTAAACCAGCAAGAGCCTATAATTTTAAACAGCAAGTACAATCTGACGTGCATGTAATTGTGATACGATTTTTAACAGTCCGAATACACTTTGTATAGTGCAAAATATTAAGTATACACTAACTGCATTCACCACAGTCTCCCATTTGAAGAATAATTACAAAAGATATAGATGTACAAATATTTGCCACTAAATGCTTAACAAGTCTTACCTCAGTGCTAACAGTGCACCCTTCCTTCACACTATTTCTCATTCTGATTTCTATTTCATTTCTCAAAGCTGCAAGCTGTTTTGAGAAAAACAAAGGATCAAATATAAAACTGCTTATAATTACAACAGAAGAAAAATCACCAGCATCAGTTTAAAAAGTTTACTGAGGGATTAAGATCTCTGTTTATAAATAATGTTGCAAGTGCATGTTGAATAACCAAGTATGGTAAATACTGTAAAAATTAGATTACCTGCAGACCCCTGCTACTCAAAAAAGTATCTTGGCATAAGATATCCCACACTTTACCCAGCTCAGTGCCAGCCAAAAGCCATACTAAGAGTAATTTAAATAACTGATATAATGCCTTGCGCCACTAAAAATATTTCATTGTACTTCAACAGGGGCTAACAGCCCACAGAGATGCAAAATTTTTCAGAGAATTAATAAAAGTCACGTTGACTTCCAGCCAATTCTTTATACTTACATCCTCTTCCTTGGTCAGATCAAACTCCCGAGAGCTGTCCTTGAATAAAGCCACATGGTGGGGACCTTCACTAAGGGTTACCTAAATGGTAAAAGCCTTATATGAGAAAGCATGGTAAATCTAACAGAGAAACATGAGAAGTACATAGCATACATATACTTCTCATTACAGATATACAACTATATGCACAAGACTACTTATGGTAAGAACAACTACTACTCTAACAGTATATATGAATCATATGTTTCGTCATTAACTGCAACAAATGACTTGCTTAGAGACCATTTTATAAACAAATGTTCACAAATACTTCCATTAATGGCATAATCAGAGGTAGAACAATATGGCAAATGCTGATTCAGAGATTATAATGTTTCCTACCTTAACAGGGGAACGTGTCATCATCTCCCCAGACCCTCGAGGGAATATGCGGGCTTGGGCGATCATTTCTAGCACACTCGTTTTTCCTGCGCTTTGATCTCCAACCACCACAACCTTAAGTGAAAGTTTAAACATCCATTGGCTTTTAGCAGAGCATTTTAGAAACTTAGACAAAAGCCTACTAAAAAGATTTGACAATTTGCATTGTTTAAATATGGAATCCTTGAAGAAATGCTAACTTTTAGTCATGCAAAAAAACTGACTTGTGCTCAAGAAAGCACAGCCCACAAAGCATCCTATGGGCCTAACCAGCCAGGCCATGTAATGAAGAGACAGGGCTTGCTACTCTCATGGCAGGCAGTTTTCTGCTTGTGCAAAATCCTTTCAGCAAGGTGAAACACTGAAGACTAATGTGGTAGATGCTGCTTCTGCCTGGAGAAGGCTGAACTCTGATGTAGTTACTGTCATTTCCCCCATCTTACTGGCTTCCTACAGAGGCCACAAGTGATTGTGTAGGCAGGAAGCACTCCTGACTCTCCCCTATGCCAGTAGTTGGGCCACCCATACCCCTTCTCACACTCCCCCTTCCAACAGCAGCACTACTGCAGAGAGTTAGCTGAGACACTTTACCCTTCTCAGTTCCACTGGTGCACACTGGGTAACAAGTTATTTTACACTGCTGAGAAGGCTGGAGTGCTCTCACTGAAACCATTTAAAATAAAAGGCTGAGCAGAGCAGCAATAAGATCCAGATAAGGTTTTATCTATGAGCCAAGGCAGACTTAGCATTGGTTATTCTCAAAATTCTCTTGTTGCATCTAAAATGGAGAACTTGTCTTAAGCAAAACCCCTGCAGTTACAGGAAAACAGCCTAGCACTAGCTTTGGATTATTCTGCAATATAATTACATGTTCTATTCAATTATAAGACCCGTGATTCAGTGAAAAGCCTTGAATTCTTTATTTACTTACTCGAGGTAGGTGATCTTGAGTGTTATAACTGGCATCATAATCCGACAGGATATCAAGTACTTCAGAATACATATCAATCAAGGATTTCTAGAAAAACCCAAACCAACCAAACAAACAAAAAAACAAGTACAGAGAGAAAACAGCCTATTAACAGAACAAAGACTGGGTTTCAGACTACTTCATCTGTATATTCTGCAAACTCATCTGTAAAAATGTGTTTATTCCCACCTGATGGTTTGAAACCCTAACAGCACAGATCTGTTTTATGAAGTACAATACCAAGCAAAGAGTAAAGTAATTCCTTGCCTTCTGTGGATGACAATACTACAGCTGCAGATGCACCTTGCTGAAAGAGCAAAATGAGGGCTCTTACATACAGTGCAAGAGAACAGTACTCAGACGTAACTGTTTCCAAGTTACGAAGCTGAATTAAGTTTCTTCCACTAAACATCTAGACTTACATTATCAGCTTGATGAACAGTAAGCATTAAGAAGGGTTGAGAATTATCAACCTCATTCTGTAAAAATAAGAACTCCTTATCTTCCAGTTCCCACAGGAAAGAGAAAGATCCAGCACAGACAGGCACAAGAAGTCTGATTTGAGAATGTTCAGAATGTTGGCAGACAAAAGCAAAACCACACTTAGTTCAATCTCTGGGATTTATATAGGGTCATTAAAGGATGTTTGCTGACCCCGTAACTATTTTCCTACTGAACTCCGTAAGACCCATGGCAAAGCACTGTCTGTGTAAGAGCTGGAACCATATTTATTAGCAAATAGAGTGAAGCCACATCAAAAAACCCAATCCACGTTTCCTCCTTACTTAGGTAAGTTATTCAGTTAGACCTGGTAACCCCTCTGTGCTCTTTAACTGAAGCCATTTCCAGAAGTTATACAGTTAAAAACCCAAAAGATGTATAAAAGCCTTAACATGTCAAAAATTAGCATAGCTATAACAAATGTTAAAAGTTCATATATGAATTAACAAATGCAATTTAGAATAGCATTACAGAAAATACGGTATAATTATATTTCTATGATGATCTGGAACACGTCAGTACCTTTAACTTCCTCTGATGAATTCCTTTGTCATCTCTTTGCAGTACCAATTTTCTTAGTTCTTTGTTCTCTTTCTCTAATCGCTCAAGCATTCTTTGGTATTTGAGCTACAAAACAGTGGTACAAATATACTCGTGAAATTATGGAAATAGCACACTCACATGAGCAAAGTTTTACCCATGAAAAATATATTATCCTTGAGGCAAGTATTGAAAAAAAATACAGAAACCTTTGTAATCACTAGTTTATTAAAATACAAGAGCTAAAGAGCCAATCAATTTAGAAACCTAGAGGTAGAACAAAAGATTTACTGTACATTAACTGAAGACAACTAAGCAAGCAAACCAAAGTAATGACTAATACACATCAACGCTGCAAAAAAGTCTAGCTCAAAACAAACTAGTTCCGCTTTGCTAATTAAGGAGATTAAAACTTTGTTGGAATGAGATTTGGTGAAGTTCAAGTCAATTAATGGGACAGGAAGGGATCCCACATCTGCACTGAAAAGCCCTGTGAAGGTATCACACACAAAACCGTTAAGTTTGCCGTAAGGCAACACACCTTGGAGGAATAAGTGCTGCTGTCTAAGCAAGAACTGGAAGGTACATAGCTGAGGATCATGGCTCCTGCTCTGTAAGGACTGCCTAAGGGATGAAATATTTCTTTGTAAACCAGATCTGCACTTGCACACTGAATTGGCCAATATTATGAAAACTGCCCCCTCCGCTCAAAGGGCTGGAAATGCTCCTTGGTTGAGCAGATGTAGGGAATTCCTAAATCAGGTACTGACTGCAACACCAGATTTCAGAGAAGGTGAAAATGGTTTTATTTTTGTTCTTAAATAATGAATGCTCCTATATACCTGCATCCTTGATAGATTTGTTACTATTGTAACCTTGTCAGATTGTAAACACAAGCTTTACATAAGGGGAACAAAGTAACATGCATGCATTCACTATACACAGAAATTAATATTAAAAAATGGGCTTTGCAAATGTCTATTATTGAACTCCTAGATCCTCTGAAGTTAGGCCATGCACTTGTTAAGAGGCCAGTTTGAAAAGCAGTGATCCCAAAACTGATTTCTGCAGATCTTTTCTGCCAGGTAATAAAGCAAGCTTCTCTTTAATGGAAATAACAGAGGAAATACTGAACACAGGATGTTACTTGCCAAAGCACATCTTCTCTTAGGCCATATTAAATTACAACAATTAAACTAGATGGAAGAGATCCAGAAGAAAT
The DNA here is from genome assembly GCF_000695765.1 of Mesitornis unicolor. Taxonomy (NCBI): domain Eukaryota; kingdom Metazoa; phylum Chordata; class Aves; order Mesitornithiformes; family Mesitornithidae; genus Mesitornis; species Mesitornis unicolor. The sequence continues at coordinate 18,612 of NW_010208494.1, read as the reverse complement.
TGAAAGTGGCTTAGGTTGTGTGAGGCAGTATTTTTCAGAAATATATCTAATGAAATCCTACCAACAGCTGCCATTATTGTTCAAATTCTCACTGGTTTTATTGTTTTTTCCTTAAGGACATCACTCTGAACAGCACCATGCTCTTCAGTTTCTTAAAGGGATTAAATATTCTTTTAAATCCCAAAAAGAAGGCAGAGAAAAAGCTTTTAATCTGCCCATAGCCATTTTTATACTAAACAGTTCCATCATAGGAACACTTTAATTGCAAGAACTGCTTTGATTTTGATAAACACTGCTTTGTGTTGTAGACTTGTACACATCTCTAGCATTGTAACTGCAATTATTTTTCTTGATGGAAGAAACCACAAAAGATATTTCAGTTCTCCTGAATGCCACTGCACTATAATCTGAATGTCTTTTTTCTCTTGGACCCCTGATATTTGGTCAGCAAATGCACTTAAAAGCTTCTTTACTAGAAATTATATTTCCTAGATTAACAGATTAAAATGTAACTTCTTAATTAAACTAATTTCCTTTCTGCAATAAATGAGCCACGTAAACACACAAGATCACACAGATATATTTAGTAGCACTGAAGTTATAAAAGAGAATTGCAGAATGTTGGGAGTAACGTTAGCACGCACAACAAGTTAAAAACTGGAATATAACCATTGTATTTAAATAACGCTCTCCAGCTAGCTTTACATTTCAGGAATATACAGCACTGAAGGCAAGGAAGGTATTTTGGGAAACTATGATTACACATTTGCCCTGTTCTTACTCTCCCCTTTGCATTCTGTCAGTTACTGGCAGTGAAAGAGCAGACTAGACTGACCTTTGGTCTGTGCCAGCAGAGTCAACTCTGTATTGATAAACTCCACGACTGAATAAGCACTGCAATTTTCCCAAATATCTTGTACTTCAGCTATGCTTTTGTCTGGTAAATTTGAGTCTGCTGCACTTAAATCTCCACTTAAGACATCAGTAATTCAAAAAAGCTACCTGAGTGTGCAGAAGTTCTTCTTGAAGTTGATCAATCTTCTCTTTGTCAGAAACCTATGAAGAAAAATAATCATGGCTACTACCACATTGTTTAGTTTATCCACTGCACATAACAAAATCACAAACTGAAAGCTTCATTCCACACAAGAAGACTGACTTCACATGCATTTTAAAGCAAGTAAAATTCTTCAATTAGCGTTTGAGATTTAATGTTGATGGAAAGATCCATCTGCAACAGGAGGCTCACATAAAAAGAAGTCTAAATTCCAGTACATGCAAATGCAAAAAATAACCCTTCAAGAATTAACACTAGGAAAGTGGGCTTAGGAAAAAGCAAAGCTCTATATGGTGCCACTGCCCTAAATGCAATTTTAGTGGTCGAACTCTCATGACTTTCAATGTTCATTTCTTGAACTAGCATGATCTTAATGGGATACAATCACTGAAACCCCTGCTTGCTACAGAAACTGTTCAGCTGAGTATTCTCTATTTCTGAAAATTCAAGGAGATTCTTATTTCATGTTTGTTTCAGAATTATACTCCTAAACATGAATGCACAACTTTGTAAATTGTAGTTAAGCAGGACAGTCTTGAAGGGTTATTTTAAAATCATTTCAATTACATGAAAAATTGGAAAAATTAGGTTATTATAATACAAAACATTTTGAAGTTCAAGACAAATGTAGTAAGATCAGGCAATCAAAGCCATTCTTAGTGATATATTCTTAAAACAGGTTCATCAAGATGTAATAAACAGTTGCTCAAAACAATCCCCTTTTAATAACACAAAAGCAAGACAAAAGCATAAATAGTGCAATACAGATTCGTATGATGTAAATATTTACAAACAACAAAATCTAATTGTTAACTGATGAAAAATTTAGGGAAAATATAATCGAAACAATTACTGAAAGAATGATACAGTTCAAGTTTCAATATTTAAAAAAGCTCATATAATAAAGTGACATTTAGAACTGAAGTTAGCTTCATATCAGGAAGAGTATATTATGCAACACACAGAGGACAGCTGTCATTCAGACACAAATCAAATTAGTTAGCATTTCAAACCAGTTGTTACAGCTTAAACAAGAAAAGAAATCCACAATTATTCACAGTGACTGATATAACTCAGCTATTAAACCTGTAATATGCAGGATCATGTCTGTACTTTACAAAAAGCAATCCAAGCTCACACTTCCATCAGTATCCAATTATATCCAATTATTTTCTTATTCGTAAACAGCAAAGAGGAAGTGCTACAAATTGAATTCCTTTTCATTTCTGTTAGTTCAGTGATAGCGAAAGTGCATCACAAACAGGGCTAGTTTAGCACACAGACAACTTGATGCATGCAACCACTGGTTGATGTATGTAAAACATTTACATATACACGCACTTTAAACACCTAAGAGACAGAAGGGGAAAGTAAAGAAAGGAAGGGCAAAGAGAATGGTATGGAGAGTCAGAAGCAGCAGGAAAAAGTCAAGAAAAGGAAAGCTGAGCATTTCCATGCGGTGCAGATTTTCAAAGCCGTTAACACTTTCCCACTCTCTGCTCTTAAGCAAGCAGTTCCTGCAAGTACTTCTGGGGCCTTGGTGCATCTTTGAAGGACGGACTTACACACAGATTGCCTCTAACCATGTGAGCACCGCCTTTTATGTACAGTATACTTATGTTAAACACAGCAAGCAAAAATATCGCACATTGCTTCTGATCTTGCAAAACGTGGCTAAGAATATCTAGCACTAGATGATCAATTCTAAAAAGGACAATTAGGTAAGCTATGTCAAAAATAAACAGCTCTAGAACGATGTAGGAGCTCTACCATTTGGTTCAGGTGCACTCTGAACATTCAGCTCCAGTTAGCACATATGGTGTTTTGAACATGTAATTCATCATATTGCTAAAAATTTTTAAGTCGCCAATAAAAGCTAAAACTGTCGTAACAATCTGAAATACTAAGTCACATATGACTAATCTGTGATCTATGATTTCTACATTAAATAAAAAAAAATCAACTATTAAAACATCTCTATATAGGCATTTGTTTAATCCAGTTCAGCATGGTTTGTACAAGATTTAACAGAGCACTGGCCCAGGCTGCCCAGAGAGGTTGTGGAGTCTCCTTCTCTGCAGACATTCAAAACCCGCCTGGACGCCTTCCTGTGCAACCTCATCTGGGTGTTCCTGCTCCGGCAGGGGGATTGGACTGCATGAGCTTTGGAGGTCCCTTCCAATCCCTAACGTTCTGTGATTCTGTGAAGATGTCTCCTTCTCTCCCCACTGCCACCAAAAAACGTTATGAGAAAAGAAAACTGTAGGGCCATTTTTAACTGAGGGTTCCTGCACACAAAGATGCAGATATCTGCTTCCTAAGACTACCAGAAGCTCCTTATAGTTACTTATTTAGTGCAGTGGTTGCTTTCCAGCAACATTTATGAAGTATGTGCATCTGAAAATTCTGTATCTTTGAAATCACAGTTATTGGTTTTGTGCATTCTCTAAACAGGCTACAAATAACTCTATATTGATCATCTACAGAAGAAACACAATGATTTCCAGTAGTATCAATGAAAATATCAAGGCCCAGACAAAATGCATATAAGAAGCAGGATGCACAGTGCAGCTATACATGACTAATCAATTATAATGTTAAATATTTATCAAAAGTCTGACCAAAAAAAAAAAAATCATCAGGAAACAATTACATTTTTGCTTTTAATACCTTCTTCCGACTGCGAGAGAGTTTCACTATTATTCATTTTACAACTGAAGTAGATTTAGTATTGAGAAATTACATTAAAATGGGAAATGTGCAATTAAATTGGGCAACAGAGCCTCCAAGAATGGAAATGAAACGATTGCATTCTGTAGCACAGGCAAGCGAGCCGACTGAGTTAAAAACCAAACAAGGTTAGTCTGTGCCCTGTCAAAAGGGCACGCAATCACTTATTTCAACGACAGTAACAATTTCTTCTTCCAAAGAACTTGGATCAATTACTGGAATCTTTAAGTTGCCCTCTCATTTCAATATATTAAAGAAAATCATTTACCATCCTTTCCAATTCGTTTCAAGCAAAAAGATCAGTGTGACAAACAAGCCACATTCCTTGTCCTTAGGCACGTACACTAAACAGGACACTTGAATGCTAAATTAAAACTCTGTAAGAAGTCGAGGGCAGTTAGACCTTCAGCACTCGAAAGACACAGAGTATCTGCCTTGGAGGTCAGGGTAACATTTACAAAGAGAGTCCTTACAGCTGTTTCACAGCTTGGGAATTGTACCATTAGTTGCAAGAAAGTACTGACAAGGTAGAATTTCAATCAGAAACAAAAGTAATATCAAGCTCTTTTTTCCCCCCAGTTGTGTTTATTAGGATGATACATTTTCATGTATCAGTTATTTATTGCCTTTCCGTAATTATTACATCTTCATATTCTTGGTTATAAACTTGAAGCTACTATTCAGTACTTCAGCTCTCTTGATAAACTGTATACCACACGACAGAGGCTGAAGGAATTCTCTTTTTAAAAAAGAGAGTCACTGAACAGAGAGCGTTCAGTGTCCAGACCACTGAAGAGCTCTTAACTCTCTTACTAAAATACACATCTGGAAGGAAATGAATGCAAGGACACTTGTAAGACACCTTTTAGGTAAAATGATCCCAAATAACTGCATTACCATTATATTTTGTTATACAATACCTAGATTCCTAACTGAGGACAGGATGTATCAGTATTATTTTAAATCCAGAGAGAATATTAACTAAATAAATTTGAAAAATCAAGTATAAGGAAAAACTGCATTTCACTTTTTTTTTATATTAAAGGAATTTTAACAGTTTAGAGTGGCCAGGGGTTGTAACTCTAAACCATAATAAATAACATAGCAAGAAAGTTAAATATTTAAATTTAAAATACTATTTTAGCTTCAGAGAACAAAGTTATTTACTCTGTTGAGGGACTAAAAAGCATGACAATTGCAGCTATGCAACTACATCTAAAAGTTTAATTCACATTTACTGCGTTCCTCTTTCTGTGGGAGTTATCTTCAGATGTACAGATTAAGTTCTGTATCCAGTGCTCAATCCCAAAGCTGCTGAAAAATATGAGTAATCAGATTTTTTTTTTTGAGGACACAGAAGCAGCCAACAATGTAATGTGGCTAAGAATTAATGTGTTTTAACAGATCAGACAACTAAAATATCCCAATTTAGGAAGCATTTCCAATTCATCTCAGCCATATAACGATGAATAAAATAATCAGAGCTTAAATTAAGTAAGTAACGTGATGTGCAGATGTTCAGGAACCAGAGCATATCAGTATAAACTGTGATTTAAGAGGGGAAACAGACAAAGGAATACCTTTGACACATATACAGCAGAGACTGCTGTTAACAGCAGTATTTAATTGCCTGTGTAAAACTGTTTCTTAAGAGCTGCTCTCATTCTCAGATTGGGAACAGTATAAAGCAGGAAAAAAGTGTTCCCAGAGATTCATTGCCTGTAAATAGCTAAACTCTTATGAGATAAAGCTACAGTGAGCAAGCAACAGTAGAGAAAAAAGACTTGACATTTATTCACATACTTGCCTTAAATGCATTTTTAATGTATGAACTTTAAATAACAGTATTTATAGAGGCAGAGAACATACAATTTCAAAGTGACACAAAGTACTTGCTTTGCTTTTAACACCATGCTTTAAATGCAAATTGGTTAAACTGAAACAAGACTATACACCTGTAGCAAAGTTGTCTGTAATAATTATTTGGGCTCATTACTTAATTAGTTAGATTTTTCTAGCTCTAATACAGAAGGCTGAAGTATTTGATTAGTGTGAATACAATACATATTGTCCCTTAAGCCATCACCTTTCGCTTCTGCTGGGAAGAGCCCATGTTATATTGGCCAGCAGCTCTGCGTGCTTCCTCTTCGTGTTGCTGGATTTGTTGTTGTAACAGAATGAGTTCGCCAAGCAGGCCCTGCCATGAGTTTATAATAAAAAGGAGAGGAAAAATTTGGGGTGTAAGGAGAACAAAGTTAAACCAAAGGACGTGACAAAGACAGATGAAAAACAGGTATGAATGGGTCAGTTCAAACAAAAGTGAAATTTCATTAGCAAGATCTCTTGCTAGCTAGCTGGGAGTGGATATAGCCAGCAAAACCATGCATTTTGCAAATCCAGGTAGAACAAAACAATAAACATTTAGCTACATTTTATAATTATTTTCAACTTTAAGCATCTAAATATTTAAAAAAAATTAAAAAAAATCAACTACCCTGACTTTGAAATGTTCTCAAAAGTTTCAGGATTTCATTTCAATGATTCATCCCAGAAGTTTTTAAGTACCAGCAATTTTTCACAACTTAATCATGCATGCAGTTAAAGAGAGTGTATTTAAAGGGTGTCTTGGATATTCCACACAAAGTTGTGCAAAGCAGCCAATAGGCTCAACTTTGTCAGTAACATGAAAATTCTCATTTTGTTCTCATTCTCAACAGTGCAAACAGTTTACAGAAAGATGATTTTGCCTGCTACTTAACTTTCAAACTAGGAAAAGCAAATGAATTTCGAGAGCATAAAGAAAGAAAAAGCCTCCTCTCCACTTCTGTAACACACTGCAGTTTAAGTTCACCTTGTCTTTATCCTTCCTGATCACTTGAAAAATCCCTGCACCTTGATGCTTATTCCTTTATTTATTCAGCATTTCCATGAAGCTTAACTTTCTTCTCTCTCCACACCAAATATTCTTGCAATGCTAAGCTGTCTTTCAAACTCAGTTGAGAGATACTATGCTAGTGCCTACTGGCACTTTAAGTACAATTTATTTCAGAGAACGTAGACACAATTATTAACAAACTATTTAAGTAACATTCACTGAAATAAAGGTTTCAAAAACACACTCCACGTATTAAAACAAATCCTGAAATACAACTTTGGTGTAAGAACTTAAGACATCTACCATCAAGTTACACATTTGTGGCATGAAATACACACACAGGCATGTACACATAAGGATAAGCAACACAGGAGAGAATGGATAAAAGGAGAGACAATCAAATGACCCAATATAAACATTTGTTAAATAGTGATTTGTATAACATTTCAAGAATAGAAAAATCTTCACATTTGTATTTTACTGAACTGTGTTAAGTTTTCATACATTTCCATGTTGCCAGACTAGAAAATGCGTTAGAACTGTGCCAAGAAGTGAAGCAAAACCAATTATTTCATATGATTTTTATACAGCAGCAAGGAGAGATACCCTCATGGTTACACTTAGTATGAGAGGAACAATAACAATGTTTTCCCATTTCACAAACAAGGAAACTCTCAATACCACCTGACACAGTCCCTTTGAAAACTACGCTATGGATCAAGAAGATACAAGAAAAAACACTGAACAAAACCTGCCATGAACCACTAGCATTTAAACAGCCACTGGAACAGAAGTTTGAAGTCACCCAACCTAACTATTTAATACACAATTACTTTCTAAAGCATCTGGTCCATGTGACTCTTAACTCCACAGGAAAGTATGAAAAGCCCTTTTCAACTACTCTTACCCCATTTAATAAAATATTCAGGTAAAAAAATACCATGATTTAAAAAGCTTCTCAAGAACACTTTCTTCTTTGTATACATCAGTCAATAATCTTATTTCCTTTATTTCCTATTTCTTACTTTATAGGATTTAATAAATAGAGACAATCAAGAACCTTAAACAGCACAGAGCTATACAGACAACACCCAGGCTGGTACAAACCAGGACATAAACAAAAACGTCTACATCTCTCTGTCACTGAACGATATCACTATTACCCACCCCCCGCCAAAAAAATAAATAAACCTATCATTCAAGTATAAAACTGAATTTATTTTAAAGAACTTTATAAAAAAAAACAATCAACTTTGATGGGATTTCAAAACCCAAACTGTTTACAATCATTATGTGATATATATTATATTATATTTCATTATCAAAGAAAAAACAGAAAGGGGAATAACAGTAGTTGACAAACAGTGGCAAAAGCCCTGCAAAGTCATCATGAGCACCTGGGTGCACAATAAATAAAATAAGGCAAAAGAAGTGCTGACATTGTCACTGCACATACTTTAAAGAAATACATTATTTTATATTAAAAGCTAATACAATGTACTTCAGTTGTGTATGATGACCTCATTTAATTGAAAAGTTCTTCATGACTCAAGTATTTGTGCCCCATTTTTGTGAGCAACCGAAGCCCTGTTTTCTCGCATGTCTCGACTCCTTTCACTATTTCCCACTGATTCAGTGGGACTGTTCATGAGAAAAGCTGATCTACAGTAAGACCTTGCAGGAGAAACAATTAAATGCTGAAGGACGTAAAGGGGTGAAAATGACGAAAAAGGTAGAGAGATCAATTTCTAAGAATTTTCATAAATGGCAGTGTTTTATCCAGAGTACCTATAAGACGAAACTGGGAACTAAGTTGAGAAGACAATAGTGTCATGAACAAAAAGGGAAAATTATTTAGGTCGAGAGAGGTTCTCCTCCCCCTCTACTCTGCCCTGGTGAGACCGCATCTGGAATATTGCGTCCAGTTCTGGGCCCCTCAGTTCAAGAAGGACAGGAACTGCTGGAGAGAGTCCAGCGTAGGGCTACAAAGATGATCAAGGGAGTGGAGCATCTCCCTTCTGAGGAGCGGCTGAGGAAGCTGGGATTCTTTAGTTTGCAGAAGAGGAGACTGAGGGGAGACCTCATTCATGTTTATCAATATTTAAAGGGTGAGTGTCACGAGGATGGAGCCAGGCTCTTCTCGGTGACAAACAATGATAGGACAAGAGGTAATGGACACAAACTGGAACACAGGAGGTTCCACTGAAATTGGAGAAGAAACTTCTTCTCAGTGAGGGTGACAGAGCCCTGGACCAGGCTGTCCAGAGAGGTTGTGGAGTCTCCTTCTCTGGAGACATTCAAAACCCGCCTGGATGCCTTCCTGTGCAACCTCATCTGGATGTTCCTGCTCCGGCAGGGGGATTGGACTGGATGAGCTTTTGAGGTCCCTTCCAATCCCTAACGTTCTGGGATTCTGTGATTATGGAACCTTTACTGCATAACTTGCAAGAAAGAACGAAACCAACAAGAATGTTAAAAAAAACCCAAACCCAAAACAGAGTCAAGCAATACTCCTTACTAAAGGCTCCTTTCTTTCTCACTCTCCAGCAGTAGCCGTAGTGAAGAGCTATGCTGCTTCCTACAGCAACCATCAGCAGAAGGCGACCCCGTGCCTGCTGAGACCCAACTCAATACTTCAGCCACATTTTCCACACCTACTTCATCACAGCTGCAACTACTATAAATTTTCTTTAGGAATTGGCCTGAGCTTTGGAATTTGCTTGCTTTAATAGGAAGCTGAAACTCCTTAGGAATTTTTTTTGGAGAGAGACAATAGTGCAATATAATTTTCTAACATGGTAACACTGTCATTTGAAGAACAAGCCTGAACTTGTCCCACATACACAATACAATTAAGTATGTTACTACACTAGAGCTTTTATAACTGTCTTCTCTTTCTCCAAGAACAAAATGTCTCATTTAATACAAGAAGAAACAGTTTTAAACTTAATTTATTTAAACTACTTATCTGAACATTCGAGTAATTTTGTTTTCTTTTTCAAAAGCCGCACCTTTTGTATTAAATGAGAGATGATGAGATGAACACCACATTAGCTGGCAAGAAGCAGTACAGCCTGATTTGGTGTTTGGGACAAAATTCACTCTAGCAAAGTTATCTTGTAAACTAACTCATTTCTCACTCATTCTACAGAGGTTTTGAGAGACCCATCTGAAGACCATGCCCAACGTGGCTTCTACAGAACTTTCCTCCAAATGAGGAATCCCTGGATCTTTACCAGTTACTCATCTTTTCCCAGTGAAACAAAGCAAGCCAGCTCATCAGCCATCAGACACATTTAATACCATGCTACAGCACTTTATGCCTCCATACAATCACAATTCTTAATCTAGTTTTGATTAGCAGTGGAAAGCCTTGAATGAAAAAAGGCCATCTAACTTGTTGTCTAGAAAACAATGATTCTGCTTTGCCAATAAACCAAGTGATTATTCTGTTAGCTATTCATACGTGCCGTGTTTGAAATACTATGACCAAAATTGATCATATAAATTAGCAAAACAAAGGTTTCTAAGTGTAACATATCAGATATAACTGGAGTAACAAAAATCAGCACACCAGACTAAATTTTATAAATCATACTTGTTTAACATGGGCTGATATTTTCTGTACCACAGCCAAAGTTTTGTTGGTAACATTAAAATGCAGTCATCACTGCATCTGAAACAGCAGAATAAGTATCAGTGATATTACTGGCACTCGGTAAAAATTCCAGTAAATTCAGTTATCAAAGACAATAAATTAAGACGGCCATTTCCCCACAAACCAAGAGTAAAGTGGTTTTTATGTTTTGAAACAGTGAAACCTGTGCTAAGCAATCACTCGAGAGAGTAAAACAATATCAAATAGACAGTTTACTGACAAAGGGAAAACAAAGAGGTAAATTTTTTTCTCATGTAAAAATCCATCACTGTTGCAAAAGGAAGAAACTATTTCTAAAAAGTGAGCTTTTTACAGGTTTCACTATGAATTGCCATGCAGAACTCTGGAATAAATGTATACATGCCTGCATATACAGAAATGTCTTGTGTAAAAGACCCAGTTATAGCTGAGACACTAAGAAATTTTCAGTTGCAAAAAGAAATATTTTCAAATTTACACACTCTCGATGCTTATTGTTTTCCTCTCGTTTTTTAAAGAAATTTTTAAAATATACACAGGAAAAATGAAAAGCTTTTAAAGAATGAGCAACATCACAATTTCGGAATTTAATAGAAATCAGATCTACTATTCATGAAAGCAAAAAATTAAACTTCATCTTCTTTACTTCAAGGAAAAGTGCTAGAACTTTTAGTTATCAAAACACAGTAACTCTTTTGTCCCAGAAGATAGTAATAGAAATGTGATGTACGTTTTCTAAATAGAGTAAAAAGACTGGTTTTAGAAATGGAATTGCTTTATTAAGGCAGAGATCCTTAAGTAATTATCACGACTGTGAAAATGTAACAGAAAGAAGGCTGCAAGTGGAAATAGTTGAAAATAACTATAAAAGCCTAAACCAACTTCAGTAATAAGCTATAAGCTCGTGCCACTGACAACATGCCCAGAAAAATGGCAAATGCACAAAAATAACTAAAATTCCATTCTTATTATAGACCAAGTTTCTTAAGAATGCAATTCCTAAAGATTTTTATAAGTGCCTTGTATTTTCCTCACACCAAAATGTTTATTATCATTGCACTGCGTATGTATTAACAACGGTGCATACTCAAGTCATTTACAAGCTGCTTCAAATAAACTTCTACAACTAGCTATGAAACACTTCAAACAAAATCACCTGTTGTCAAGACATTGTTAGCTTTGCAAGAGAGTAATTACCTTCTTGTACTGTTTGTCATTGTCATATCCCTGGTCAGTAGCTCTGAATGCTGTTTCACCTGGAGAACCTAAGACATAATTACAGAAACTCATTATAACATGTAAAAACCAATTGAAAAAAATCTCAAACTGCACCTGAAATTAAATAACATTAAAGTTTCAATGCCTATGAAAAATTAATTCAATAATCTCTGAAGCTGCTAGCAATCAAAAAAAGGTTCACCACAGAAAACTGAAAAAGGAACTCAGTTTAAAAGTCATCTGGAAATTTTATATCTAGTTTGTGACTCAAATTAGTTATATTGTAAGGGAATAAGTAGCTTCAATTACACTATTAAAGACCTGGAATTTTTTTAAAGATTAATTATTTCTGATAGACATGAAAGGGTAATGCAAATTCTATTGGTATTATTGTAATAAGAAAAAGAATTATACTCTTTCCTATTGTAATGACACAGATTTTCAAGCTTCTGGAAAATGCCCGAAACAAAAGGCATCTGCTCAGGACTCTGGCAGAGAAATACCAACTATTCATCTATTCATTTGCACTGCAGAGGATCTAAGTATTTTTAAAAGAATTGGAAGGTATTTGTAATTCAATATTAAGTTGCTGTAAATAATTGTGTTTATACTGATATGCACTCCTCTTAGTTTAGTAGTGTTTTAAGAGTTTGCTTTAAAAAGGCAGGTTAAGGGCAGTAAAAAGGGCTTTTACACACCTAACAACAGAAGTAGATCAGAAGCTCCTATGACTTCACTAACCAAATTGTAACCTGTGAAAAATCAGCAGAAGAGGGGAAATAAAAATTATAAACACAAAACAAAATGCAAAACAAAGATGAGGGATCTTTGTCTCGTTTGGAGGACCACACAGCCATAAATGTCACCTATGTTCATGTGAGCACAATAACAAATAATAGGTGACAACTCACACCACCAGTCAATAGCACCACAATTTTAAACAACCAAAAATCTTAATCAAAATATACAGGAAGTTGTCATCTACTTGTCACTCTGTTGAACTTCATCCCTACTTAGTTGCTTGCTCAGTTTATACAATGAATAAACTCATTCCACCGTTACAAGTATTTTAAGAAAATGAAAATATGCTGCTTCTGCACACCGACATGGAAATATTTTCAAACACACTTGGAGCAATAATTATGACACCTCATAGATATAATCTTTCATAAATACAAATGCATGCAGTTTGATAACTATTGAGGTATACAATCAGAAGAATTTTTCACTCCATTACAAGAATGACTGGGTGAAGTTTTGAGCTGTGCTGAAGAGCAAGTCAGATATGATGATCAAGTCAAACATCTTTTAGCTTTAAAAAGGCCACCAACCACAAATGACTTATTTAAATCTCCCAAAACCTGAAAATTACAAAGCCTACTACTGTCTAAGCATACTGAATCGAGAAACCATCCCCCTGTTTCCTGTGAAGCATTTAGAACTCCCACCTACTCTTTTGAAACGCAGCCTCTCCCTAAACTGATGCTTCAAGCAAGTCCTTCTGGAACTACGTCCAGATGGAAAACATCACTCTACACAAAAGAATACAGCAGACACAAATCCCTTCTCTCACATGCGTGCAACGTTAAGAATCATCAATTCTTAATAATTCAGCTCTTTTTCTCTTGTAACAGCTGTGGTACTGTTACTGTCCAGTGTCACTCCCACTTTCTCCAAATTCCAGCTGGATACATCCAGCTTTTATGACTCACTGAAGGAATCTGCTTTCAATCTGTTTGTTTAGATTTGTACAAGAATTCTAGTTTTCTACTCAATTTCACATTTTGGTTCTCACTACTTGCTAACAGAATTCTTGCTTCAAAAAACACATTACACTTACCTGTGTCCATAACTCTTTCAGATGAGATATTTAATGAAAAGCCATGCATTTGCAGGATCCGCTTTCTTCTAATGTCTAAGGACATTATCTGTAACCTCATTTTGTAATAGCCTATGTTTTCAAAATTAAAACTAAGCTGAAAAATTGTTCTCACCAGGAGAAAAAAATCCTTTCAGCGAAGTGAAGCTCTCTCCAATCTTGTCAAAGTCAGGCAGAAGTTTGGCAAGTTCATCTGCATCAGGAAGGGCTTTGATAAGTTTTTCTAGGAAAACAGTACAAGAGCTAATGAGTATTTTTCCTTGCCTATTCTTTTCATGAACAAAAACGGCTTAGGCTGTAAAACACAGCAACTGTTTCAGAACATGGCTTTTTAATTTTTTTTTAACAAAGAATTAAAAAGTTTCTCTTCACATGCACCTCCCCCCGTTAGTGCTGGGAAAGATGATCAGATCTGAAAAACCAATTGCACTTTAGACTTTGAACTTCCTGATAAGTTGGTTACCTCAGGTACTTCAAAATACTCTACAACTTATTGCTGCAGGTCACCACATCTCAAACACTATTCTCTCACGTACTTTGCAGAGGATGTTTTAAAACTACACAACACTAACTATGCCCACCTCTTGTACATTATGAAAGATTATTTTTCAATTTCATAAGCCTATTTTGCAATTCTTTAAAAAAACCAAACTTACTAGCTTTAAAGTACTATAGAAATGTAGTGTCCACTAGTAAAACCAAGAAAATCTTCGTCTCAGTTATTCAATCTCTGCATTCATCTATGCAACATTCATACATGTAGTAAAATCTTCATATTCTTTTAAAAACCCCACCACCTTACTACCCTGCATATATAAGAAGTAACTCACTGCTTGGTTTTATTTTTAAATTTCTAGATTTCATCTGAAAATATGCCTACTGTAACCAGAAGTCTCTATTTTTCACTTTCTTCTTTCTGTATCTTCAAGATAATTTTGTAGCTAGGGAGGTTCACCATTCTGCATTTTCAACTGGTCTTTTAATCATATAATCTTTTACTTATCTATTTATATTTCTTACTTCTAAGTGGCAGTCATATAAAGACCTTTGTGCATAATATTATGAAAACCTTTGTAAGTCCCCTTGACCGTGTTGCAAGTCTCCTTTCAACAATGGGATTACATAGCCATATGAAAGGACCAAGCATTCTCAAAGGAAAGGATGAATTATGCAACAGCAATGCTAAATGAGGCTTAATTTTTTTCTACAAACACACTGATAGAAATATCTTGGTTATACACTCAAAACTCTAACAATACAAGTTCACTCAAGTTACAGCCGTAAAGATACTACTGCACTGTGGAGAGGCACTGAGGACCTACACCTTTATGTTTAAGTTGCACATATTCTAGTCTTTAGACAGAGTAGCATTTAAGCTTTTGTGATACCGAAGTCAATATGCTCATCAAGCTCCCAAATGAAGTCAGGAACAATCCACTTATATTCATCGAGATCTGGCATCATGTCCTTCCACTGATCATATGTCTAATACAAAAAGGAAAAAAATACAGTAGAAATAGAAAAAGAGATGTATGGAGAGAAGTATATGAGCAATCTATTGAAAAGTAATACCTATATATAATACATAATAACCCACCACCTTTTAACACGAATACTGCTACTTCTATCTTTTAAAATCTATACTAGTTCTCTAAACAATCTGCTTTCCATTTTCACCCATCTTTATTGTCATCCTCTAATGGCATCTTGTTATTTTTGTGGATATTCAAGTAAATATTGTTCTGAAATATGTAACAACAACAAAGACAAAATGCATAAAATAACTTCCACAGATAAATACCTTCTTAGCTGTATAACCACCACCTACAGCAGATCCTAATATAAGATAGCGAAGTTTGAGAAGCCTTGATGCTAGCCTAGCTAGCCAAAAGTTCCTGCGGGACTGGTATCCATATTTTACACCTAAAAGTTTTGTTTTACGTAGGGGAAGATGATTAAGAGAAGAGAATAGCTGAATGGATGTCCTTAGTGGAGGTCTTTGAAATTTTGAACTCAGGTAGTAAGGATGATGTATACTCCGGGAAACAAGATGCAAGTTTTGAAGTGGTGATTTTCTTTTTATTCCATAGCTGCTACTTGCTAGGCTCCGGCAGATGACACTGAAAGAAAGAAATAAAAACTCTAAGTAACAGATTTCCTCAACACACCATTAACTCAATAACCTCTGCAGAAGCAGTCCACATTACATTATACCTAGTTACAGATAAATCAGAGCATCAGTCTGAATGTACAATTTCCAGCTATCATTGCTACGCTACCAAGAAAATAAAAAGCTGTAAACAGTGTTAATGGGTACAGCATTTCTAGTGATTATAGAAATAAAACCTTAAATACCATTTATAAAGTCTGTTACAAATTAAATTTAACTTCCACGCTGGATTAAGGCAAGTAACATGCCTGTGGTAAAACACAGTTTGGGCAAACAGGAACTAAAAGTCCACAGAAGACCACGATCAACTTGCAATATAAAAAGAAAACTTAAAAGTTTGGCCTATCTTGTTATTCACAACAAACTTTTAGAGAAGATTACGTCTCTTCATGGCAGGGGGGCTGGAACCTGATGATCCTTAAGGTCCTGTCCAACCCAAACCAGTCTGTGATTCTGTGAATATTCTGCAGCTCTAGGCTTACAGAATTACTGTTCTGTCCTAGGTCCTGCACAGACAAGATTACTTCCAGACATGGCTGCACCATGTTTGTCGAAGGCTTCAATACAGTAATCCAGATTTAAGCAAGAGGGAAAATTTAAGTCTGAAAGATTTGACTCTGAAAACAGAGCTCAACCATGAAAAGCACATGTTAAAACACAGGACCTTATAAATCTTCTCTATATTAAAGCACATGCATAGGTTGGAGAAAAGCTCCTTGCATACCTTCCATTACACTGTCTGCATACTTCAACATTTTGAGGTAGCTTTGCTAATTTAGGGAAAAGACAACAGCTCTGGAAAAAGCAATTTCTTCTGTAATATTTTAGTCTCGCCATCATATCAGAATGGTTCATATTAAATCATTTACTAGATGCAAAACATGAGTGAAGTTACAGTTCTTGAAATAAATGCTTGTTCCTTGATGCTTTTTTCAGGGTCTTAATTTTATCAAGTGTACTGGGGATGAATACAAAAGAAAAAAGTGTTTCACACTATTGAGAAGGCAAATTCTTCACCCTGTAACCCCAAATTATTTAAAATTAACAGATCTTAAAGAGAATAAGTGAATATTATAAAATGGAAAATATGACAGCATTTTCTAATAACATGTTCCCTATTCTTAACGTCCAAAGAAGTGGAAGACTTTGTTATATGAGTACTTGTGACCCAGAAATAGAGCTTTTGGAAGAGAAATTATAAATCAGGATTATGTGAATTGAGACATTTTTCTCTCTTAAAAGACCAATTCTACTAACAATCTATGCGTAGAAATTTCCTTTTGGATAACAGAAAGCCCTAAAAGAAAGGGAACTCCACTGACTGTTATGAGAGTCCTTGTTTATAAAAGTCACCATGATGTTGAAGGGTATCCACTTGCTCCTATACTTCTTCACACTATGTAGAAGGCCGTGCCTTTGCAATAACAAACTTAGCATCTAGGAAGAGCATAACAAGCAGGCAGAATAACCCCTAAAGCAGTGTAAGTTTCTTCTCTTTGACACGGAATTACAAGAGGCTCAGAAATTAACTACAGATGGTACCAACACAAAAGCAGCTACATAACAATTAAAAAAAAATGGAAGTGCCTCCACACTAGAAATGTTTCAATTGTTGCTTCTGAGAACAGTTTTTTAATCAGGGTGTGGTAGGCCTGTAGGAAGCAAGCTGACGACTGGGCCATTACCTGCATTGTTTTGTGTTCAATACCATTACACAGATATTTCATCTTTTTCAGCAGAGACCAAGTGGTGGCAGAACATAACATGGCTGGCACTTCAAATTATTATTCTTTACCTAGGTTATAGGCATTTTAAAACAGTACATCATTTTCTTCTCTATGATTGTTCTTTTAAAATACACTGGTTTTTATAGCATTCATTCTGTATGATTAGACTTAAGAAAAATTGAGTTCCATTGAGTTTATGCCAAACACGTGCTCAACAACTGCCTTTCAAGTGTTACTGCATATTTCAAACCCTACTTGCTTTCACTGTACATATAAAATCTTGTATTTCATTAAAACCCCAATCTGTTCCACCACTACATCAAAACTTCAATTTTCTCCTTCCTTCTCTCCTCCCACTGCTAAAAAGTACAAATGAATGACAAAAATATCAACGTAAGATCGTCACTGAGAAGTGCAGTTAGGCTGAAAAGGGTGCCAAAACAATGCTGCTACATGCATTATTTCATGAGTTCCAAATTTAAAGCCTCTGGAAAGTTGTTTTCAACAACAACAACAAAAATTAGCCTGTTATTAGAAAGCTCTGTTATTAGAAAGTGCCTGATTACAGGCCTGCAACCTGACTACTCCTGTATTGCACTGAGATTACTGATACCTTCAAAACAAGAAAAAGTGGCCTGTTACTGTTAATAGCCAAGCATTCCACTTGGAAACTGTATCTAACACTTTATGCATACTGCTCCAGTTAAATGTTCAAAAAATCCCGAGCTCAGCTAGGACAAATCTTCTGTAAAAACAGGTTATATACACTTTTAACAGCTATAACTGCAAAGCAGTCTTTCAAGTGCAACCCAACAAAAAGCACTGTGGTGGTTTCTTTCTCATTCAGCACTGGACAACACTTATTTTCCTACTGCTACTCCCAAAACTGCCAAGGAACATTGTGAGACGCCTGGCCATTCAATTGCACTTCTGTCTGGAATCGTGTAGTGGGAGAATGAAAAAGAAGAGGAACACAGGGTGGCTGCTGGGGAGAGCCACCGTCTGGGCGCAGGCAGCCGGAACTCCCTAGGGAGGGAATGTGGGAGATGCAGCTCCCTTCCACATTGCACCCCCAGGTCCGGAGGTGCTGGAGGGTGGGGAATTTTCCCGCCTGGGAGGAGCAGCCCCACCTCAGAGGCCTCAGGCTCATCCCTGCGCCATTCACACACACCGCGCACCCCTAGGCTCCGGCCTCCACCGCGGGCAGCCCCGTTCCCAGAAGTGCCCAAGGCCTGCTCGGCCGGGGTGGGTGTTACAATCGACACCGCGCCTGAGGCACAGGCCCCGAGGTCGGCGGAGGCGGGAGAGGGTCGCGGCTC
>NW_010208493.1:311-610 GCF_000695765.1 Mesitornis unicolor | reverse complement strand
AAGCTTGAAGCTTTGCTAAAACGGGCGAGAAGGACCCCCTCCCTCTTTGTTCCAATCAGAAAGTCATAAGCTTGAAGCTTTGCTAAAACGGGCGAGAAGGACCCCCTCCCTCTTTGTTCCAATCAGAAAGTCATCCGCCAGTGCAGACCCCGAGGACTGGGACAGGGACCTGTGGGGAGATTCGATTGAAAGCGATGTTGACGAGATAGAGAAGTTGGAGGAGGTAGAGGAGAAGAATGTACGGCCGCTTATTAAAACCGAGAGGCATACGGGTCCCCGAGGTGGTAAACCCCGCGTCA
>NW_010208493.1:0-200 GCF_000695765.1 Mesitornis unicolor | reverse complement strand
GATGGCATCTTGTTAAGTGATGAGGAAGCAGGCGGATTTTGGGGCCCGGGAGTGTTCTTGAACGAGGGGCCGGCAGGCGATCGATCCGTAACTTCCGGAGTGGCCCACTGGGCAGATGGTGTGGACCCCAAGGAATGAGGGGAGCTCGTTGTTATTGAAGTGAGCGGACTGCCGGAGTTGGCTGCGGGAGTGCAGAAGGC
>NW_010208492.1:0-414 GCF_000695765.1 Mesitornis unicolor | reverse complement strand
CCAGAATTCACTAGCAAAGTGAAGTTTTAGATGGTTAAATTTCTTAATATGGAATTCTAAACAGCTCCTCAGCTTCTGGTCGGGCCCATAAAAGGTGGTGGGTTTTTTAGAGCAAGTAGAGATTTCCTTGGAGTGGCTCCTCTTTCAATGTAAAGTCAGAATCGGGCATCTTGCAATAAAATCCAAAGAAGACGTAAGGAGTTAACTCGAGATTGGCATGTTTTCATTGGCAGAACTTTCTGCTTTGATAGGTCATATATTTATATTTGAAACCTTTACCTACCCATATCTAATCTTCCCTTCTAACATCAGAGCTGTCTCTCTCATGCCTCCAACACATATTTCTGTTCTATCAAAACTGAAACTTCGCTCAGCACAGACATCCCTCACAAGACCTTCCACACTATTTAAAAC
>NW_010208491.1:1638-3195 GCF_000695765.1 Mesitornis unicolor | reverse complement strand
CCCCTCACCCCCCACACTGACCCCCAACAGCCCAACGTGCGGGGGCGTCTGTGCGACGCCTGCGCCACCGGCACCTTCCACCTGAGTGCGGCCAACCCCGAGGGCTGCCTGCCCTGCTTCTGCATGGGCGTCTCACGCCTCTGCGCCAGTTCTGCGTGGAGCCGACACCAGGTACCGCATGGGATGGGGTGGGACGTGTTGTGTCATGGCAAGACACACCAGGCTGTTATATGTCATGTTATGCCATGCTGTGCCATGCAGTACCATGCCAGGCCATGCCATGCTATTATATATCCTACTATGCCATACCATGTCATGCCATGCTGGGTCATGGCGTGCCATGTAGTGCCATGCCGTGCCATTGTATGGCATGTTGGGCCTTGTAGTGCCGTACCAGGCCATGCTCTGCTATTTTATGTCATGTTATGTTATGCCATGCCATGCCATGTAGTGCCATGCCATGCTGTGCTATTATATGCCACACTGTGCCGTGCCGTGCCATTATATGCCATGTCATGCCATTCCATGCCATGCTGTGCTCTACCATGCCATGTAATGCCATGTCATGTTGTACTATGCTATGCCACGCAGTTTCATGTCATGCCGTGTAATGCCATGTCATGCCATGCTGTGCCATGTAGTGCCATGTCATGTGGCACCATGCTGTGCCATGCAGTGCCATGCCACGTTGTGCCATGTCATGCCATGTCGTACTATGCTATGCCATGTAGTGCCATGTCATGCTGTGTAATGCCACGCTCTGCCATGTAATGCCATGCCATGCACATCACCGAGCCCCTTCCCTCTCTCCCCAGGTCATCCTCACCTCTGAGGAGTCACCACCGCTGAGCCTGGCCAACCTGGCTGGGACACGCACAGTGGGTGACAGCACCCGCTTCTCAGCCCCACGGGAGCTGCTCTTCGACGCCTTTCCCACGCTGCCCCGTGACGTCTACTACTGGGTGCTGCCCGCGCCCTTCACGGGGGACAAGGTGCCAGCACCAGGGACAGTTGGGGATGTTGTGGATGTCCCCAAATCTGGCTGAGCCTCATCCCCCACCCTGCAGGTGACATCATACGGTGGTGAGCTGCGCTACACGGTGATGCACCGCGCACCGGCAAGTGCCCGAGCGTTGCCGCGCCGGCCCGACATCCTGCTGCAGGGCAACGGCATCCTTCTGGAGCACTTCACCAGTACCGATGTCCCCACTGGTGTCCCCACTGCCATCACTGTGCCCTTCCGCGAGGTGAGGATGGGTGGGTGTCCCCCCCCAATGGTGGCACGAGGTGGGGACACGGTGTCACCACCCCGGATGTGCCCACAGAACGCCTGGCGCCGGGCGGATGGGCGGGACGCCACCCGCGAGCATCTCCTAATGGCGTTGGCTGACATCGACCTCTTCATGATCCGGGCATCCTACACGGATCAGCCCGAGGAGAGCAGGTACATGGTGGGGACACTGGGGGGACATGGGTGTGCCAGGGCGGTGGGGACATCCCCTGTGTCCCCACAGGTTGGCCGATGTCAGCCTGGACGTGGCGGTGCCACACGTCACC
>NW_010208491.1:647-1619 GCF_000695765.1 Mesitornis unicolor | reverse complement strand
CGCCTGCCCCACCGGCTACCGCGGGGCCTCCTGCCAGGTGAGACCCTCGCCATGTCCCCCGCCTTGGGAACACTGAGCCGTGGCTCACCCTGCTTGTCCCCATGTCCCCTCATAGGACTGCGACACTGGCTACACCCGCAGCAGCACCGGGCTTTACCTGGGCACCTGCGAGCCATGCCAGTGCCATGGCCATGCCAGCGAGTGTCACTCCGAGACCGGCGTCTGCCAGGTGAGCTGAGGACAGCACGGGGACACCCTGGGGTCACCTCCATGGCGGTGTCACCGATGCCATCACCCTCCTTCGCAGGGCTGCCGGGACCACACCGAGGGTGACCAATGTGACAAGTGCCAGCCTGGCTACTATGGCGATGCTACCCGCGGCACTCCAGACGACTGCCAGCCCTGTCCCTGCCACGGTGACACCCAGTAGGTGTTGTGTCCCCCCCACCGGTCCTGTACACCCCTAGTAGGGGCTCACCTATCCCCTCGTCCCCTCCGCAGGGTGACACGGAGCTGCTTCAAGGACACGGATGGGCACCCTACCTGCAGTGCCTGTGCCCCGGGACACATTGGGCGCCTCTGTGAGAGGTGATGGTGACACCGTGGCAGGCATGGGGGGTAGGATTTTGGGCTGCAACCTCCCCCCATTACTTTTCTTTTTGACCTCCTCCATAGGTGCGCACCCGGCTATGTGGGGGACCCACCACGGGGGGAGCCATGCCGAGGTGAGTGGGGAGGGGACACACAGTGTCCCCATGTGGTGATATTGAAGGAGGGGGGTCCTGCCTAACCGCTTTCTGCCCCCCGGCAGAGCCCGACGTCCCCGGGGGGCGGTGCCAGTGTGACCCCCGTGGCAGCGAGGGCTGTGGTGCTGACGGGCAGTGCCGCTGCAAGGTGAGCCCCGTGTCCCCCCCGAAAACCCACAGGGGGTTGACAGGGCAGTGTTACCCACCCCCTGTTCCCCTCTCCATG
>NW_010208491.1:0-333 GCF_000695765.1 Mesitornis unicolor | reverse complement strand
GCGCCCCCCAGCCCCGCCTGAGCTATGCCCGATTTGGGGAGCTGCCCCCTGACACCTACTACTGGCAGCTGCCACCCCCCTACCTGGGGGACAAGGTAACAAGGGGGACACGGGATACAGGGGTGCCCCAAGCCTGGTAGTGGTGGCACTTGCCCCCCATGGGCCCCCCTGGGTGCTCCCCCACAGCTTTGCTGGGGGGGGGGTGGGCGCTGCCTCCCCCAGCTCCTGCCTTTTCCTTTTTCCTTTTTTATTTTTCCTTTTTATTTTTTAATTTCTGCTTCTACCATTTTCCTTTTCGTTTTTCCCTTTTCCCATTCATTTTCTGTATCTCTT
>NW_010208490.1:0-1497 GCF_000695765.1 Mesitornis unicolor | reverse complement strand
CCTTCCAGCTCCTGAGATTCTGTGATTCTGTAAAGGGCATCCTAAACAAAATGTGGGCTTGTGACTACATGGAGTAGGGATTTGATGGCAAAGAACACAGAAAAAGCCAAGCTACTCTGTGCCTTCTTTGCCACAGCGTTCAGGAATCCTAGGTCCCTGAGACCAAGGGGAAAGTCCAGGGTGATGCAGACTTGCTCTTGCTGGAGTATGATTGTGTTAGGAATCATTGAAGAAAATGGACTTACACAAATCCATGAGATCTGATGGAATAGACTCAGTGCTGAGGGAGCTTTCTGATGTCGTTGGTTGTGGAGTCTCCACCAGCAGAGGAATGCAAAATCCTGCTGGACACAGCTCTCAGCAATCTATCTGAGCTGGCGCTGGTTTGGGCAAGGGAGAGTAGACTAGCGGTCCTCTAGGGGCAACGTCCCTCGCAGGTAATGGTTTTGAACTAGAAAAGGGTAGATTTAGGTTGGATATTAGGAAAAAGTTCTTCAATATGAGGGCGATAAATCACTGGAACAGGTTTCCCAGAGAGGTGGTGGAGGCCTCATCCCTGGAGATATTCAAGGTCAGGCTTGACAGGGCTCTGAGCAACCTGATCTGGTAACATTGTCCCTGTTACTGCAGGGGGGTTGGACCAGATAATCCTTAAAAGTACCTTCTAACCTAGTACATTCTATGATTCTATGATTCTAGACAAGGTCCCTTCCATCTTCAACCATTCTGTGGTCCTGTGGAGACAGAATAAACAGTGCTGCAGCTGCTCAGATCTCCAGCCCTGCCACAGCTGCCTTAATAAAAATGAGCATGCTTCTCTCAGGCAGGGCTGCTGAGCTGGGATTCTTCCATACTGTTTCCATCATGATTGCAGCCAGGGAGGTCTGCTAAAGAAAATAATGAAGAGCATTCAACAAGGTTAAGAAAACAAATTATCTGAATTTCTGGCACAACCTATGGCAGCAGAGATACATCAAGATCTTTGTATATAAGCACCTGTGTTTAGGAGCATAATTCCATTATTAAATGACTGGAGTGAAGAAGAAACTTCCCAACTGGGCAGTTTGCTCCATAATTACTAGCTTCTGGGGCTTCTGCACTGTCCTTTGAAATACATGACAATTGCGTGATGGCACTCAGCCAGGGAAAGGATGCCAAGATGCTAATCTGCTACTATAGAAAGTGCAGAAAATATCAAATTACCTTTGTTAATTTTATTCCAGGTTTAAAGACTGACTATTCTATAGGCAAGCCCTTAATTGTCATCTGAAAAAACCCCAAAACTGTATAAATTGAGCTTGTTTCACAAAGTGTTTAAGAAGTTCTGCTGTGTTTTCTGATTTTAGTATGAAGTTGGAAGGAAAAAATATCCCTCTGTTCCATTTTATTGTTGAATAAATGCACCTTCCATTTTATTGTTGAATTTATACAAATATGTCCAACATGCTTCTGTTGCTCTGTCCCTTTATGTTATGATTTAAGGGTTACCAGCCTGAA
>NW_010208489.1:535-750 GCF_000695765.1 Mesitornis unicolor | reverse complement strand
TGGGGCTCTGAGCAACCTGATCTAGTACCATTGTCCCTGATCACTGCAGGGGGTTTGGACTAGATGATCTTTAAAGGTCTCTTCCAACCCCTAACATTCTGTAATTCTGTGTGATTCTGTGATTCTTAAGAAAGTGGACATACTATACGCTAACAACTCTTTTTTCTGGTGCCCCATTCCCCTAGGACATAGTACATCATGGTGTGGGCATGGTC
>NW_010208489.1:0-289 GCF_000695765.1 Mesitornis unicolor | reverse complement strand
GCCCCCCCCCCCTTCAAATCTAGTTTAAAGCCCTGTCAATGAGCCCCACAAGCTCCCAAGCAAAGACCCTCTTCCCCCTCTGAGAAGGGCGGATGCCATCTGATGCCAGCAAGCCTGGTGCCATGTAGGCCATCCCATTATCAAAAAACCCAAAACTGTGGTGGTGACACCAGCCACAGAGCCACGTAATAATAGTGGGTGCATCTGTTTCTTTCAGTGTTGCTGCCCACAACTGGAATGAGAGAGGAAAACATAACTTGTGCTCCAGATTCCCTCACCAACCATCCCA
>NW_010208488.1:4660-4901 GCF_000695765.1 Mesitornis unicolor | reverse complement strand
TCCCCGCACGCCGACAGCATGCGCAAGAGGAACCAGGTGGTGTTCAGCATGCTGGAGGCGGAGGCCGAGTACGTGCAGCAGCTCCACATCCTCGTCAACAACTTCCTGCGCCCCCTGCGCATGGCCGCCAGCTCCAAGAAGCCCCCCATCACGCACGACGACGTCAGCAGCATCTTCCTCAATAGGTGGGTGCCGGCCTGGGACGGGGGGCGTGGAGGGGGCTGCCGTGACCCCGCTGCTA
>NW_010208488.1:2062-4519 GCF_000695765.1 Mesitornis unicolor | reverse complement strand
CTTCCTCGCTGCCTTTCCTCCTCCTCATCCTCCTCACCATCCTCCTCCTCCTGATGCAACTCAATGGGCATCCTGCTAACGGGCATTGCACAGCGTTGCTTGTTCACATTGGTCATGGAGCAAAAAACCCCAGAAAACCCCAATTCCCACATTCCCGGCCCTGCTGGGCAGTGTAGGGATGGGCCGGTGCTGACCGGCGTTGCTGTGCCCCATTAAACCCTCAGCCAGCACCACCGGGTGCTTCAAACCCAAACCGGGGTGGGATGCAGGAGTGGGGAGTGTGGGGGGCTGCACCGGGACCCCAGCACACCCACGTCCCCCCGCCTGTCCGCTCGCAGCCGACCTGTTCGACATCCTGCTGCCCATGCTGAACATCTACCAGGAGTTCGTCCGGAACCACCAGTACAGCCTGCAGATCCTGGCGCACTGCAAGCAGAACCGCGACTTCGACAAGCTGCTCAAGCACTACGAGGCCAAGCCCGACTGCGAGGAGCGGACCCTGGAGACCTTCCTCACCTACCCCATGTTCCAGGTGACCCTGGGGGTGCTGCTGCAGCCCCACGCCGGCTGCTGGGGAGCAAAGCCCGGGTGAAGGTGGCCTGGGGCTGGGCCATGCGGGGTCCTGCGCTGCTCCTGGACCCGCTCAGGCCATCGCTGGGCTCCTCAGAGCTGTGGGCTCTGGGTGAAGCTTCACAGTTGTCCCATGCTGGAAGGGCACAGAGGGGTCCTGGATGGGGCAGAGTGGGGTCCTGGGCAAAGCCCCATGCGTTCCCCTTTTCAGTAGGAAGCCTTCATCACGCCCCCGAGCAGGGTGTCCATGGCCACTGTGGCTTTGGGACCAGCACTGGGGGGCAACTACAGCCCTCTGTGCCCCTCTCCGTCCCACTCCCCTTTGCTGTGGCCAGTGCCACGTGGCCAGTGCCCTGTTGATGATGCCCAACCGAAGTCCTGTTGGTGATGCCCCGTTGATGATGCCCCATGGCCGATGTCCCGCTCCGTTGACCGCAGATCCCCCGGTACATCCTGACGCTGCACGAGCTGCTGGCGCACACCCCCCACGAGCACGTGGAGAGGAACAGCCTGGATTACGCCAAGTCCAAGCTGGAGGAGCTCTCCAGGTCAGACCCTGCTGCCCATCCCTGCTGCGTTTTCCAGGGCTCCTCAATGATGAAATGTGAATTTTGGAGGGCTGGGAGGGCTCTGATGTTGGCTCTGCCATCCTCTGGGTGCTGGTGGGGCTGCCCCAGGAAGGGGCCGAGCGCCTCTGGGATCCCCACAGCCACGAATTGGCCGTGATTCCCCATTTCCAACCCCATCCCCCTGCACACCCTGGGGTGCTCTGTGTGCCCATGCTGGTGCATTGCAATGGTGCGATCCCACCAGTGCTGCTCGGTCCCTGGGCCGTCTGTGAAGAGTCCCCATCCCTTTTACCGCTCCTCAAGGAGCAGGGATGTTGGAGTGGGTGGTGATGGGGGGATCTGTCTGCCCTAAACCTGAATATTGGGATTTCTGAGAAAGAAGTGCCCGTGTTTTGGTTTGTACGGATCTGGAGGTGCAGTCCAGGTTTGGCACTGGTTACCCCTGAGCTGCTGGGTCTGGGTAGATGAAGATATTGCCATAATTCCCTCAAAACTCCTTCGGTTTTGGTCTTACCCAGTGAATCCCCCCATCCAGAGGGAAAACCGGGGCAGATCCCATCCAGGCTCCAATTTTCCCTCCTCCTCCCTTCAGGATCATGCACGACGAGGTGAGCGAGACTGAGAACATCCGCAAAAACCTGGCGATAGAGAGGATGATCATCGAGGGCTGCGAAATCCTGCTGGACACCAGCCAGACCTTCGTCAGACAGGGTAGGGTGCTGGTGTCCCTCGGTGCCATCGTCCCCCCCCTCATGACGTGGGTGCCAGGGTGGGCTGGGGTCCATGGCCAGCACCCCCCGGTCTCTGTGTCCCCATAACCCCCAGCCGGTGGCGCTGGTCCCCATCCCGTGCCCCAGTGCTGGTGATGGCAGAGCTGTGCCCGTGTCCCCGCAGGGTCCCTGATCCAGGTGCCGATGTCGGAGAAGGGGAAGATCCCGCGGGGGCGGCTGGGGTCGCTGTCGCTGCGGAAGGAGGGTGAGCGCCAGTGCTTCCTCTTCTCCAAGCACCTCATCATCTGCACCCGCGGCTCGGGGGGAAAGCTCCATCTCACCAAGGTACAGACAGGAGGGTTCACCTTCCCCTGGGGGTGCCGGGCTGGGAGCGGACGGGTTTATTTCATGTGGTCCAGCATTGCCAGCGATGCGCAGTCGTGGGCAAGGACATTGCGGGTTCTTGGTGTAAGAAACAGTCCTGGTTTGCAGCAGAAACCTCGCAGTTTCAGTGGAAAAGCGAACCCAGGTCTGTGCAGCGCTCGCCCCGGGACTTGTGCTTGTGGCGGTGGAAGTTTTGCAATTAATTGAGCAAGAGCCTTACGAAA
>NW_010208488.1:1606-1862 GCF_000695765.1 Mesitornis unicolor | reverse complement strand
GGGCTGTGGTGTGGGGTGGGGGCAGCCCCCTGGGGGGGTCCTGGCGCTGACCCCCGACTCCCGCCCCTGCAGAACGGCGTCATCTCCCTCATCGACTGCACGCTGGTGGAGGAGCAGGAGAGCACCGACGAGGACGGTAAGTGCCCCCCATCCCACCCATGGCCCCATGGACCCCCTCGGGCCATGCCCGGGGCCTGGTGATGCCTTTTATGGCTGGGGACTGATGGTGGCATGGCCAGTGGTGCCAGTGCCCCCA
>NW_010208488.1:288-1352 GCF_000695765.1 Mesitornis unicolor | reverse complement strand
CATGGACCTGGTGCCCCCTGTTATGGACCTGGTGCCCCCTGTTATGGACCTGGTGCCCCCTGTTATGGACCTGGTGTCCCCTGTCATGGACCTGGTGCCCCCTGTTATGGACCTGGTGTCCCCTGTTATGGACCTGGTGTCCCCCTGGACACGGCTGCACCCCCGTGTAAACCCCTCATGGCGTTCAGCTGCTGAGCAGGTCGGGTTTAATTAAGCCAATTATTTCCATGATCTAATGAACATTTTGCTGCGATCGGCTTTGCACACGCGGAGCCTTTGCCCAGCAAACCTGTCCCGTCCTCACCACATCCCGCAAAACGCAGCCAGCTCCGTAAAACTGGGGGGCAGGGGGGACCTTTTCACCATCACTGTGTGTGTTGGGGTTTGTTTTCTGTTCCAAAGCAAAAGCGTCGGGGCAGGACATCGACCACCTTGACTTCAAGATCGTGGTGGAGCCGAAGGACGCCGCGTCCTTCACCGTGATCCTCGTGGCCTCGTCGCGGCCGTCGCGGCAGGGGAAGGCGGCCTGGACCAGCGACATCAGCCAGGTAGGACTGGGGGGGGTCCCGCTGTGCTGGGCTGCTGGACCCCCATGGGTGGGCTCTGGGGGGAGCGGTGCCACGTGGGGGTGAATTGGGGCTGGGTGCACTGAGAGCCCGGCCACCCCCAAAGCTTTCTGGTGTCAGGAGGAGGAGGAAGAGAAGGTGATGTGGGTGGGAGCAAGGTCCCATTGCTGCTCTGCTGCCATGTGGGGCTTGGGTTTCTCCTGCATGCTGGGGGTCTGCAGCCCATGGTGGGGGTCTCCAGCCCATGGCGGGGGTCTTCGGCCTATGGTGGGGGTCTCCAGCCCATGCAGAGGTCTCCAGTTGGGTTCTTCAGCCCATGGTGGGGGTCTCCAGCCCATGCAGGGGTCTCCAGTTGGGGTCTCCAGCCCATACTACAGTCTCCAATGATGCTGCCCCAAGCAGGGATGCAGGACCACGGTCACCAAGCTCCCATTTTCAGGCAGGAGCCCCCGCCCTTCCCACGTTCGGGCAGAGCAGCTGGGGCTGGATGAGACCAAA
>NW_010208488.1:0-278 GCF_000695765.1 Mesitornis unicolor | reverse complement strand
CCACCATCTCCCCCCCCCCGTCTCTTGCAGTGCGTGGACAACATCCGCTGCAACGGGCTGATGATGAACGCCTTCGAGGAGAACTCCAAGGTCACCGTCCCGCAGATGATCAAGTGAGTGCTGGCACTGGGGGAGCACCGGGCTCTGCCCCCCTGACCCCAAACCTTCAGCTCCCCCCGTGCCGGGGCTGCTCCTTGGGGCGTGAATGAGCGGGGAGGGGGGATTTGTGTGGGACCCTGCATGGGGGCTCAGAGAATAAAGTAATAGGAGAGGGGGGA
>NW_010208487.1:2359-2573 GCF_000695765.1 Mesitornis unicolor | reverse complement strand
CGGCGGGCACCCCCGGGGGCACCGGGAGAGGGGCAGTGTGAGAGGGACACCCTGGGGTACTGTGCTAGGCGTACCCCGGTGTCACTGGGCAAGGGACTTCCTTGTGCGAGGGACACCCTGGGGTGCTGTGCTAAGGGTACCCCAATGGCACTGTGCTAGGGATATCCTGGTGGTGTTGGGGGAGGGACACCCTTGTGTGAGGGACAACCTTGTG
>NW_010208487.1:0-2202 GCF_000695765.1 Mesitornis unicolor | reverse complement strand
AGAACTATCCTGGGGGCACAGTGCTATGGACACCCCAGGGCACTGCATTAGGGGTACCCTGGTGGCACTGGACTAGAGACAGCCCAGCAACATCGTGCTAGGGACACCCTGGTAACTCTGTTCTACAGACACCCCATGGCACATGGGACTCCTTGGTGGCTCTGTGCTAGAGACACCCTGGAGCACTGTGGTAGGGGCATTTCTGGTGGCACTTCACCAGTGGCACTGTGCTGGGCCAGGGGCACCCCCGTGGCCTCTCACCACTGTGGAGAACTTGTATCTGTCCCTGTGCTTGGAGACTGCATAGGCTAGCACTGCCCACATGGAGAGAATTCCCCAGTAGAGAAGTGAGCGAAGCTCCTGCCTGCTCCATCCAGCTCCTGCATCATTGGGGCTAGGGGACAACCACCTCCCTGCTGCCTTACACCCTGGTGCCACCATTCCCAGCACCCATGGGGACACCCAGCATGGCCAGAGTCCATAGGATGGCCCCATGTCGCACTTCAGTTTTTTGCCGCCTCTCTCTGTCTTTCTGCTCTAAATAAACTGTATTCCACAGGCAAAAAAATGCAAACCCTTCAGATCCTGGCTCCTCCAAAAATAACTCGTGCTTTAATAATGCTCGTAAATGCTTCTGGCGCATTCCCAGCTGCAGGGGGGGCTTCAGGCCGGGGAGGCTGGAAGGAGCCGGTGAAGGGCCCACGGGAGCTGTGTGTCATGTGGGGAGGCTGGGCTGGGATGGGATGGGGACAGGAGGGGTGTGGGGGCTCCCCCAGCCCCAGGGCCGCATCCAGCCCATGACTGACACAAGTTTTCAGCACTAGTGCTCCAAGCAGAGAGGAGCAAAAAGTTTTTGAGAGGTGAAGAAAGTGGCTTTTTATGAGCCCTGAGCCCTGGGTTTGGGGATGGGAGCAGCCAAGGACCGAGGGGCTGCTAGCCTGTGGGGAAAGCAGCAGAGGAGCTGCTGCTGGACTCTGCAGCTAGTAATACTGATGAATTAGGCACATATTTGGACAAGGAGAGTCAGTAACCGCCAGCACGTGGCCTTGGAGGGGAGGGGGAAGATCTGTGTGCTGCCGTTCCTGGGTGAGGATGAGTGGTTTTATGTGAGATGCTTCGGCCCGGAGCCACTTCATGGACTCAGCACATGGGGGAAGATGGTGATGTGTGAGCAGCCAGGCAGTTGCTCTGGAGCCAGGCAGGGCTTCAGCCTTCAAATGTCCCCCCCAGAGGTTTTCCCTCGCTGCCAGCCTGCCTTTGCTCCAGGCTTCATGGCCACGTGTGACCAGCACAGCTGGGGACATCCAGGTGCCCAGGCCCACGAGACTGCCCTCAAGCCCATCCTCTGGGATGACCTCTGGAACAAGGAGATGCAGAGAGGTGTGGGTGCAGATCCCTCCCATTGCTGCCTCATATCCAATCCTGCCCTCGGACAAGGATCCCCCTCCATGCTCTGCTCCAGGGTCTGACCATATTCCCTGGCAAATGCTTATCCCACCATCTAAAGGGAACTTCCTGAGTGCAGCCCATGCCCCAGCTTCTCGCCCCATTCCTGGGGTCCCCATGAATTTGGGCTGCAACTTCCTTGCCTGCCTCCAACTCAGCTGGATTTGGGTCCCTGCAGAGGCGCTGGCATTTCAGGACTGTGGCGTCCCAGATCCAAGCCTCCCCGTGTACTCACCCAAACCTGCCTTCCAAAGTAACTCCTTGCTCCGGCAAGTAAGCTTCAGGGGACTGGGGCAAATTGCACCCCACGTTCCTCCCATAGTGTTTGTCACCACCCATTGCCTGCTTGGCCTTGGGATGCCAGGATGAGGCCGGGGCTGCTTCAACACCGTGCCCGCTCACCGCCCTTGCCGACCACTCAGAGGGGCCCCATGCCCAGCTGGTACCTGGGCGAGAGCCTGGTGTGGGGTCAGGCCGGTGCAGATTGTCAGGGGACAGCTGGGAGGACTGGGATGCCTGCGAGGGCCACAAATCTACCCTGGAGCCAGTCCAGGGGCAAATGTCTCGGGGGTGACAGCCCCTTCGCACCCCCGGGGATGTGTCCGCAAGGGGACAGGGGGTCATTGGCTGGGATGCTGCGGGATGCTGCCCTGGTGATGTTTGTAGCTCACAAGTGCCGAGGACAGGTCCCAGAGACAGGGGACACACACCAGCCCACCCGCATCCCCACTCCACCCTGCAGCATCCCTGCCCACC
>NW_010208486.1:98317-102848 GCF_000695765.1 Mesitornis unicolor | reverse complement strand
AAGAAATGGGGGACTGGGACTATGAGGCCTCGGCCTCATTTCACACTTCTCCAGGCATCCAGTTAACACCAGATACGGATCCAGTGATGGTTGCCACCGCGTCCAGTGCTTGCCACCTCCCCAGTGCTTGGTTTCATGCTTCCAGGCATTGCAGCTACCTGGTGAATGTGCCTGGGAGCTTGTGACATGTTTCTCTCTCTCTACAATTACCAAGATGAAAAAGCAGAGTTTTACTATGACACTGTTGAGTGGAAGAAGACTGTTTTTTCTCACACATTAGCTTTCAGGTTGGCAAATACACTGGGGGCTTGCAAGCAAAAGAAGCAAAACCAAAGCACCATCTAGTTCTAAATGAGAAAAAAAAAAGTCAGTAACAGATGCAAGAGTCTGGTGGATAAGAGAAGTGTGGATGTGACCCTCACCAAGAAGGAGCTCACAGAGCGTTGTTTTGATGTGTTCAGTCTTCTGCGGCAGTGCAGACTGCTGATACACTTGAAAAGAGACAAGAAACCCACAAAAGCCTACAGTTCTTCCTGTGAAATCTGCAGTTCCTCTCTCTGCGAATGCCATGTTTGATTACCAGACTCTAGGGAACGTTATGGAAACAGAGTTCAGCTACCTAGCACAAAAGAACCATTCTTCCTTGGCTGCCAGAGAAGAAAATATAACTGCTGTGTCATTCTGCTTGGCCTCCTTAAATTGACAGAGCTTAGCAACCGAATATTAATACGAAGAAGAGTGAAAGATTTCTGCCCTGTATTCCTGCCAGATGCACCTGGAGATGGAAGACAGGTCTCTGTATCACAAAATAAAGAGCAATCACTCCCTCTTTTTTTCTTTGACTTGTCTTTTACTAGTGGTGACTTTTTACATCCTCAAAACCAGAGAGTTTTTTGTAAAAATTGATGGGAAGGACAGAGTAAGGAAGGGAATCAAATCCTGTTTCCTTTCCTCCTCTTTTTCCATCTATTGGCACAAGAGTATTACCACTGTCCCAACACAAGCAGACTCATTGACCCACGTAACACAGAGCATCAGAAGCAGCAGCACAGTTTCTTGCTCTAGGATTTTCTGTGGTACATATAGGTGGGTGTCAAAGCCTCAGGCAAATCCTACAAATAAACATTTTACATACAGAGCCACAGATATTAGCGTGGCCTAGGCAAAGAGAAGGAGATACCCTTGAAATCAATGTTTAAAATGTCAGTGTGAGGCTGAGGAACAAAAGCCCTCTCCATGAGCTGCTACGCAGTGTGAGACTGTTGCCAGTGATACACAATAATAGGTAAAGTCTACATTTGCTCTTTACAGGGCTGTGTTCACAGTGTAGTTCAAAGGATAGTACTTACAACGGCCTACAACACATTCCTGCCTTACTGACAAAAGGAGAAAGATAGCTCCTGGAGTCTGGAGAAAGGGAGGGGAGTAGACTCAGCTACTCTGGAGCCTTTCTTCTTCAGAAGGCTCATATCACACAAGGAGGACACACCACTAGGGAGAGATGAAAGGATTTACTGTTTCTCACTGACTTAACTTCCACACCAAGCTACATAAAGACTTCAAAACTTCAAGTACCCATATCCCACAGGACGATACTGCAGTACTGTGTGTACTACAGTCTTCACAGGCTTTAGAGTCAAATTGCCAGAATGTCCATTTACCATATTTATTCCTCAAAGGTTGGTTGCACTAATCTTTTCTAGATCTGACTAACTGTCATGTAGTATCAATG
This sequence comes from Mesitornis unicolor, assembly GCF_000695765.1. NCBI lineage: Eukaryota > Metazoa > Chordata > Aves > Mesitornithiformes > Mesitornithidae > Mesitornis > Mesitornis unicolor. The sequence goes on along the minus strand of NW_010208486.1, from coordinate 101,116 downwards.
AAGTATCTAATACAAATTTTCAGTTTTCCTATAGCAACCTACAGGTTACTTTTAAGGTTGATATCAAAAATTAAAGAGGAAAAAAAATAAAGATATGAGTGAAATTTCAAGGTTTGTTGAAATTCATGTATTTGGATTGCCAGTGTGAGTAAAAGAAGGTAGCTTCCCAGGCAAAGGCAAAGTGAGAGACCTGCGTGTTAGCAGCAGACTCTTTTCTTCAGAACAAAGGAAAACCTCAAACCTCAGGTCAAGGCCTCTTTATTTTAGTTCTCACTACTTGTCTGGTGGCAGCAGGTGAACTGAATATAAAGATCTTAGGCTGAAGATGACAAACGTAAATAGTGAACATGCAGCCAATCAGTAACACACTGGCTCCAACCAAATACAAGACTTTTTAGTACTCATTTTTAAAATGCAACAAAAAGCACTTGAAAATTTCGTCCTAATATTCACTAAGGTTTCCTATATAACATGAGCTTTTGGGAGTACAGCAAACCTAATTTTTGCCTCCTACAAACTGAGGATATATAGCTTTTAAGATAATATGATGATGACCAAGAAAAGAAAGAACAAAATAACCAAGAAATATTTTTTCCCCAGCAGAGTAACAATATATTCATGACTGTAAGGAACTGATACTCATATCTGACTTTCTCCATCTACAGACTATACACAATTTAAAAGACAAAGGGACAGTTTAATACATTGAAACATTCTGAACATATGGTAAAGAAAAATGTATATATTATGTCTATATGCTGATACACACCAATTAAACTAGAAACTAAGAGGAAATGGAAGACAAAAGGAGGGAAGGTTAAAGCAAAAGGGAAGAAAACCAACCTAAAAGGTTTCAACTAAAACAAAAAAAAGAGTATATCAGGGATAAAACCATTAAATTCATCTATTGCAGGATGTTCATTAAGATCATTTTAAAGTAGAAACCTTCAGACTTGGTAATATTAAATAAAATTCTGCTGATTTAAATCAAAGAAAAACAGAAGAGAGTTAAACAGAAAGCCCCACAGAGATACAATAAATTGAAAGATAATTAAAGTAAAAATGGGGAGAAGGAAGAATATTAGAAAGCAAAATGAAAACATTCTGCAGTTGAAACAGGATTGAAGGAAAGCAGCATAAAAGAATTTCAGTAACTAAAACAAAAGGAGGAACCCTAAGGAAAACACTTCCACTGAAGTATAATGAAAACAAAATGTGCACACAAATTGTTCCGTAATAAAAGACAGACAGAGAGAGAAAGAATGAATAAATAACAGTGAAATGAGAATAGCAGTGATACTCCTTAGTGTAGATGGGTCTTCTCATGCCAAACACACTAAGAGGAATTCTTCGCCTCAAAATGAGTCAAGGAACGAAACAAAACAGAAGTGACAAAAATGGCAGCCCTAGTAGCAGTGCCATGGCTCATCTGCTATCATATGGCCAGTCATCAGGACACTCTGTTCTAGCAGTAAACAAATGGGCACAGCCACTTCCCTGTCATCAGACGAAAGCCTGGAATTTGTTCCAGTAGTAGCTGAGTGACCCCTGCAGACACTAGGTCAACTCCCCTAAGGACAAGGTTCTGTGCTTCTCAAAGACTTAAATTTTTTGACATTTTAATCCTAAACCACAATTTTCTCTGGTTGTACTATTTTCTTTCTTTGATTACTACAAACAATGGGCCTGAAGAAAAAATATTAATTAATCTTAAAGGTCTACTTGCAGCCTTCACTTTATGTTGCCACTCTGTCTATACCTACACACACAGAGCTTTGAGCAACTGAGTTTGGTTTCTGTGACTGGCACTGGATCATACACCACAAATTCACTTCTGTATCTTACATTGTACCACATATTAACACTCCAGTCTTAAAAAGTCCTTTTCCTGCCCCAATCTCTGGAGATGGAATTATTGAGAAGGATATCTATAGAAAGTGTTCTAAAATAACAAGCCTTTAAAAAAAAAAGTTTCCAATACTGTGAACTTTTGCTACTTTCAAGCATTTTCCCTCTTGCCTTTGGGGGAATAGAACTAAAGAAAAGAGTCTTGAGCCATGGAGGATGTGCCATTTTCACTTATTGAAGTAATTTACTAGCGAGAGACTGTAGATTCATTTTATATGGAGATCTTAAAATAGGAGAAGATATCTTTATAAAAATACATGCTCTAGCACAACTTCTGAGAAACACTATAGACTGTGAATACAAGAGTCTAATTATGTGATAACCTTTTTTCCCTTCCATCATCAGACATCAAAAACTCCACAATTATAGGTAAATATGAGTTACACATAAAAGCAATTCATCTCCTTCATGGAGTAGATGGCTGAAATACAAATACAACTGTTCAAAATAATGCAAGACTGGAATAGGTGTTGAGCCATAGAACCAGATCTTCATCTCCTGGTGCCTGAATGCAAATGAACAGGATGAGACCTTACTTGTAGGGAAGAAAGGAAGTGAGTGTGAAAAGAACTGCGAGAAAAACAGTGTGTAAGACTACACAGAAAAGGCTTTATAAAGAAACTAAAATAAAAAAAAAGTTGAGAGATTTTTCAGACACAATGCTATCTGGAAAGATCTCAATTGAAAGCAAAGAAACTGACTTTTGTTGCCTTTTTTTCCCTAGTGTTCAGCAAAGAAGGAACTGTCTGTTCTGTCTTTATAAACAAAACTAAATCTGACATCCATGTATCTCAGCTTCTCATTCTGATGAATATAATCTGCAAAACCTTCAAAAAAATGAATTAATAGCTCCACATCTGACAAGTTACAACACTAGCGTTAAAAGCAGGA
>NW_010208486.1:97840-98286 GCF_000695765.1 Mesitornis unicolor | reverse complement strand
AGAGAGAAATTGTTAGCTTCTGTTCCTCTTTAGCCAAGCTGAAAATAACTACATGAAAAACAGTTGATAATTTTACAAGAACTAATGTGGCACCCAACTGTTTCTGGGAAATGCTACAGAACAGCTTGCAGGTGAAAAGGAAATCGTTGCAGGGCAGTAATTAATTACAAAGCATTTAGACAGACTGAGAAGCTCTAGTGCAACACCTTCTGTCCAGTATAGCAAAAAAATTCAATGATACCATGAAGTAATAAAGTCAACCTTGGAAAAACACCACGAGAGAGAAGCTACAAAAAAAGTACAGAGAAAGCTGAATAGTAATTTCAAAAAGAACATAAAAATTAAAGTTCATCTTGTGCATTAACAATTGCTTCCTATTCAGTTTTACCTGCAATAGTCTAAAAGGTTGATCAGGGATTTTTCCCAAACATACAGCATGCAAAATA
>NW_010208486.1:80986-97809 GCF_000695765.1 Mesitornis unicolor | reverse complement strand
AGGGAAACCTCCCTGGGAGGCACACTTGGCTCAGATCAACCTTGTCATCTAAAATAACTGCCAGAGAATCAAACAGCAAGAATTAATTATAGGTAACAACGTTAATAGCCTCCCTGTGATGTTACTGAAATTACCCAAAGACAAAGGAGACAGTTACTTAGATCTGGATAAGCCTTTAGCATCTGGTATGAAGCCAGCTAATGGCTGGGAGAGGTGGTTAAGGAACAATTCCACGAGCAGTGGCAGTGAAGACCTGGGTTATGGGTCAAACATCACTAAAGGTACCTAGAATAAATTCACAATTGAACAAAGTAGAAATATCTGAAAGATGATGAGACAAGGCCAAGGACATTTAGAGGTTGTAACATTGGTCACAGGTCTCCAAACGTCTTTCATGTTGGTGCACCATCAGACTGACAATTACCAGTGAGAAACGCTGCTAGATCTAGAAGTACAAACTTCATGAGAAAGAGCCATGAAATCTCAGCAAAATGGATTTGGTTCTCATTCACTGTGTTCCATCACAAGAGACACTGTATGAAGGTCAAAGGCAAACTCATCTTGGAACTATGCGCTAAATGACATTTTGGATGGGATGCTGCCATGAAAAAGGTTGGGTTTTTGACCAAAGATGCCATCTTCTGCCAGGTTTTTTTGGTGTTCACAGAAATGGCATTTTCTTGTAAATCATTAGGATTATTTCAAATTATCTAGCTCTGGCAATTTTTTCTCTCCTGCAATGGGAACTGTCAGCAAGTGCTCAAACCCTGCATAGCCAGCTGGGTCAAAAGCGGAAACAATATCTTGCTAAAATATGTTCATCTTGGCAAGGATCTATTCAACACATCACCACACAATAGATTTAAATAGAGACACAAAAAGCAAGCTTGCAAGTGCCAAAACAACCAGCAAAATAAAGCCCATTTCCTATTCTCAATATGGCAAGTAACAAAAAATATCTGTTCACAATCAAATCAAGCTGACAAAGCAAAGTTAAAATGGCTTGGATTATAGCCAAAAAAAAAAAGAACAGAACAGATACAGAGAGATAATATGCACTGGACTCTGAAGCCCACTTCACATTTTCACAGGAAGACAAATGAAAAACAGCATGATGTGCATTTTTGCTATCATCTACAAAATAAGTTGGGAATATAGTTCAACATCAAATAAAGATGGACAGACATGATATAAGAGATTACAGTTCTGTCAAAGACACGTGTTTCCTTCTTTGTTCAGAGTTAGTTCTTCAGGCTGAACACTTTCTTCCTCACCTGTTTTTAATCAGAGCTGCTTGTATGTATTTACATGGCACCTAACACAAGGTAGACTACCTAAACACTAGCAACTATAATAACATATTACTCTGGTGAGTAGGAGAACATAAACAGGTGGAGCCTACAATTAAGATACCTTAAAATCTTCTAAAGCAAAGGTAATTTAAGGATGCCAGGCAACTGAATGGTAGCAGTATCTTCACTCTAGCATTTTCTTTAAAAAAAATAAAAAAGTAAACCTTGGATAACTTTTTCAATGCACTTTATTTCACAACAGCAAACTCAATGTTTTTTTCAAAATACATATATTTAGAAGGCAGTGTTTCTGAATATTTACAATTCATCAGTCAAGTCTAGTATGCACTGTAATGCCACTAGAATGACTAGACACTTATAATTTTCATAAATTTTGTTCTAACCTATGTCAAACAGATGCAAGATGTGCTTTGGTACCTGGGAATACAGGTTCATCAAAGTATTCTAATATTAACCCATGTTAAACAATATCAGGCTATATAAGCTTCCCAACTGAATATTAACCCTGGATCCCAAATTGCTGAAAGTTTAAGAAAACTTTCATATAGGGGAAAGTTGCCAGTAGACGGGGGTTTTTTTTCTTGTGTGTGTGTATATATATATGTTTGCTTGTTTGTTTGTTTGTTTTAGGATGGAAACAGAGAGCCAGAAGCACCTGCACAGTTTAAAACAGGAAGAAGTACTTCAGTCAGTAAAACACTATTATATACTTGATTTGCCCACTGAAAAGCACAAGGTAAACTTATTATTTTCAGTTCAGAAGTGTACTTTTTCAGTTACATTGTGTATTTCAAGAGGAAAAAAAAAACGTATTTTTGTACATTTTGCAAAAACACAACACACCTTCTCTTAAGCACTGAAAATGTGAGTTAGCAGGGCTTTTGGACTGACTGCGTTACCAAAATGGTGAAAGAGAGTACACGATACAGCAACATGGCATGCAAGAAATTGTGCAGTCTTTAGAACTTGCTTTGATTCCTACCAATCAGGGAACAGCTTACATAGTTTCTAATGATTTGTGACTATACAAGGATATGGAGTTAATACAGGCCTGTGAGGTCTCAACACACTGTGAGTGTCATTAGTAAAAAACGTGGGAATAAGGGGTACCTCCTTCATCAGATGGCTTTGTTATCTCACTGCAGTAAGAAAAGGTAGGGTTCGTGTCAGAGCCATCTGATTTATAATCTCCCAAACTGGTAGAATGTAAATACTGCTTACTGTAACGGCTTGCCTTTTCTACAAAGGTAGGAAGAAAGAATACCACAGTAAATAGATGACAGAAGGGCAAAGATAAGCAACAGCAAAAATCTCAACACTGCTAATATCAATATTCATACATTGGTGGCATTAAAATTAGAGGAAAACTAATTGTTTACAATTTTGTATCCATTTTGAACACCATTAGTTCAAAAGGTTGCTTCAAAATCAATTAAGTATGTTCTCTGCTTTAAAAGAATGGCAAAAATGAGAAGCAGAATTGAGATACTGGGGAAAAAAAGGTATGAAGATAAAGCATATGAAAATTTACAGTGGAAAATCAAAATGTTCTTTTACCCCAGAATGCATATAAGTGCATGTGGAAATACTGCTGAATGACACTAAAACAATATTTAAGAATCCACTAATAGTAGCAAAAAAAAAGTGCAAAATTAAGCACTCAAAATAAATATTTCTAGGGGAAAATAAAAATCCTGTAGAGCCAAAACACTGCTGCCTGTTATTACATTAACTTCTCTCCTTTTCCATGTATCCTTAAATTATTAATACCTTGGTGTTGCAAACAATAGCATAAAGCATATCTTGTACCATATAAACAAAATGTGCCTAGAAAAGAAATCCATTTCATAAATAGGCCATCTTCTGTATTTCTGAAATTTTAGTGAGGTTCAACTATTTGAAAATTCTACTTATAGTGACAACAAACAAAGTTTTTAGGTGACTGTTTCTAAGCAGTACGCATAACTGCTGTCTAGGATAAGATTTCTTTCACTATTTCCAATCTGCACTTGTGATTACAGCTGAAGTTCCTATAAAACAGCTGAAGTTCCTATAAAACACTGCTTTTAAAATAATACAGATATAGATATATGAAAACATTCCTATAAAACATATGGCTGGCACATTGACCTGAAAATTTACTGTATCAACTTAGCTTCATAAGCATTAAAAGCTGATTTGGTGAAAAGTTGGGATATAAGCAATACCAGAAAGCATATGCAGACTCCTAGACTGAATATTGTCCTCCAGAGGATCAATGTCGAAGATGGAGCCAGGGTCTGTGCGCCAAACTTTAAGATCTTTTCCCAAAGCACAAAAATGATAAGACAGACAAAAAACAAAGGAAGTAAAAGCATGAAAGGAATGAGTTTTAATAATCAGTGACCAATTTCCTTCACCAAAAAATCTAAATATTCACCTGAAAGGACCAGAAAGAATTAATTTTCTGCTTAAAAGAACTTAGTGCATTCATTTCAAGCACTGACATTATTTTAAGAATACTTTTCATCCCCATGTTTGTTTTCCTTTTCTAAACATGACCACAGTATTTCCTTAAGTCTAAATAAATGGAAACTAGTTAAATATTGCATACCAGAGCTCTTCCCCACTAGCAGAACTAAAATCATCAGAGCTACAAGATTATTTCCCCAGCCCATCAACAGCATCCTTACCGCATGGAGATGCTGCAGTACATATCCCTATAGTCAACAGTTGGCACTACACATCTGTACATCTGACAGAGACACTACAGACACTACAGGCCCTCCTTTGCATACAGTAGAGATCAAGTCACCCTAATAAGCAGAATCAGGGGCATAGCTGGTCTTATCCAAAACAAACTTCTACAAGTTGTTCAATTCATTTGAACTCAAAAGTATCCATCTTCCCTAATTAATACCAAAAAAATGGACTAGGGTGAGTAATTCAGCTGTAGAAGCCTACATCGTAGACATCTACAGTTGCGTAAAATGAAGCCCACTCCTCATCTTCACTAGCAATCCCATTTGTCTTCCAAATACTTCCACTACTGAAAAGCAGTTTTCTATTTTATTGTATAGATTCAATAACAGTAGTAACCATAAGATCTTCAGCTTTAATTCATACAACTAAGTTATTAATATCTCTTGAGTTCACATGCCTGAAGTGGATATTGAAAGAAAAAAGAGCCCATAAGAAATAATTAATTTCATATCTGAACTCAAGTTATAAACACAGCAGAAAAGGAAATACAGATTCAACCATGTCTTCAATAAACTTTTAACAAATAATTAGTGTTGTATAAGAGCAGGCTTATAACAAATGCAGAAGCAGCTACAGTCTAAATTCTTGATCTGCTCAGATCAGTCTAATATATACAATTCATATCTGCTATGTCTAAAAATATAATTATCATTTAATCTCTCCAAACTAGTTTAAAATAAAACCTTGACGTAAAGTACAATCAGTTAAAGCACAGATCTACCAAATTACACCTTTTTACTAGTGGTTTGCTTCTTGACCAGACCTGTCTGCAAGATTTACTCAGTGCATTGGAAGTGGAAAAAATAATTGTCTTTCCAACTTGGCCCTTTTGCTAGTTTGAGTGGTACCAAGCTAAATAATGGGTTGGTAGGTGAAGTAGGACTGTGGGGACCCCAAATATGTCATGTTTCAAATGATTAATAGCCTAGAGGCAATGGAAAGAACACAGACCTAATAAAATAAATCCCATGGCGTTAGAATACTTTCAATGTATGTACGTAATGTGTTATCTACTGCAACTCCCATAAGGTGAGGCACAGTGCTAACTTCCTCTTGACAAGATGAATAAAAGCCAATGCAAAATCTTTTGATAAACTATGTGTCAGTCCTAATGATGATAAATTATGCAACTACACAGAGCACTGGCAGGTATGAGAGGGGTGGGGAAACTGGTGAATGCCCAACCTCTCCTGTTTGATCATGCCTTAGTAAGTAAAAAAAGTACAGCCTGATGGCAGCATCAGTGCAGGAGCCATTGATTTGTACTGATTTTATCTATTCAGTAATCTGAGATAGCATACATACAATCAGAATCTTGGCAATTTATAGCACCAATCAATTTTAACTTCCTGGTAACTTTTGCCAATTTAAAATATCCTTATACTCACGTGAGAATCATGGAGCTTCTTTAGTCACAGATCCAAAGCTCATTTAGACTAATTTATCTTGATGAGTTTAGAATGATTTCAGCATGGTTAAAACTAGTGCCTATTTTCCAAAGGCAATCAGACATTTGGAAAAGTTGTTACAGCATCACTGATAATACTTCAAAAATCAACCAGATGGACTCTAACACAGAGATACTTTTCCTAACCTTCTGAACAATTATCAGGTAGGAAAAAATTCAAGCAAGTCATAGTTATTTTTTTCTGTCTGCAATTTTTTTTTCTATCTGCCAAGGACATTCCATGACCAGGGAGCTCACTGCTTCCTTTTAAACAAACAGATACAATTGCAGATCACTCTGAAAAAGCATTAGCTGAAATATCACTGGCTATCAGGCCCATAGGTTTGTCATGGACTGCTTCCTTTAAACAGCTGTACTATTTTTGGTGTTTGGAGGGCATGAGGAGCTAAGAATTCCCGTGTGTTTTGATACTGGAGAATTTTAAGGTGACAAATGGAACTAATATTTCAGTTACTAACAGCTCAAGAATTTATCTCAGGGATGTTATTAATCCTAATCTGTTTGTGCTAGCAAGCCTTCAGTTATTGAGCTAAGGATTGCATTCATGATTCTTACATAGGTCTACAGTACACATGCAGTGCAGTACAGAGTAGGAGGTTTGAAGAGCACACTAAACAGCACATTGCAAACTATATATTAAACTGCAATTTTGCAGGAGCTTTTCTTTCTCTCTCTCTCTCTCACCACCTCTAGCTACGGAATTGAGTTCAAGAGTTTGGGTCTCTACAGACAATGATTTTCTGAACAAGCTGTTGCCCTAGATGAAAAACGTGTGACCTTTTGAGATTCACATGGTCTTAAAAGCATCAATACCTTCTTCAGGCAGAGATATCCAAACATTCACTTTTGAGAAACTCCTTCTGCCATAAGGCTGTGGCTACAGACATGTAAAAGGTGGCTATACGAAAGGAAAGAAACACACTTCTTTATGTGGTAAGTACTCATATGGGGAATTTAAGGAAAAGAAGCATCTGTCAGAAAGACATAGATATAGTTAACGTTGCTTTAGGCAGGAGAATGGACTCTATGACCCAACTCAGTCCATCTGATCTGCAAATTCTCTAATTTTTGAAAGGCAGACTTAAAGCCTACCCTTGCTATTACTACTATGCATGAAGGATTTTAGAGTGTTATCTCAGCATCTTTTTCTGTACATAGACGCTCTGGGGCCTATACTGTTGTAAAGCACATAAAAACAGAAAAAGGACACACCAAAATAGAAAGGAGAAAAATATTAAAATATCAGGTTACATTTTCCTTTGCAATAGCAGACTTGCTAACTCTTAAGAAATTCTGAATATTCATCTTGATTTTGAAATAGTGTTTATTATGAATATCCCAGATGACATCTTAATGCAATATTCTTTCTGTACATACAAAACCAGTCTGTATTCTACCCCCTGAACACTTGGCCTTATCTTGGACCATTTTCTAGATGGTTTTAGAACATCACTCCTGAACACTGGTGTTTGGCTTACCAGAGATCCAACAAGTTCTTGATTAATTGCAGCTTGAGACACTTTGAAAGCTGTACAAAATTCTAAAACAAGAGGTAAATGAACTATGTGCAGCTCTGGAGAAATTGCTGACTGACGGAGAAATCTCAAACTGGTCTGCAACATTTAAACACTGAAATCTTGAAAAATCACAGCTTTAATCATCTTCCTTCTGTGCATAATGAAGGTTACTGCAGATTATTATGGCCTTTCTTGAAGAGTCAAAATTCAAATGTAAAGTAATAACAATGATTATCCATATGTGAAAAAAAATTACAGAGTAAATTACAATGTATCTCCCATTCATTCCCATTATTACTTCGCTAGAAGCTGGCATTGAATCAGTAGTTCAACACAAGTTTCATACTGAGAAAAGAGTGAAAATGAAATCTGAGAGTATTTTTTCTTGGTTATAATAGAGAGTATAAGCAAAGGCTTTCATCTTCTCCACAGTGTTTTCAATAGCAACAGTATTTAACAACTTACCAACAATTATACCAGGTCTTCTATCCATTTCAACGATATGTGGATGCACACCTTTATAAGCTGCATCACTCACGATTTGGGTGTTTTTCCGCACCCGCTCTGTTATAGGATCATCTACCACTGGGGTGAAGCCTCTGCCTTTTGTCTTCTCAAAATCTTCATGGTATTTTACCTAGGAAAACAAGAAAAATTACATTCTTCTCCAAACTGCAATTGACAGCAGTTATTCTATGCAAGAAAGCATATGTGTTTGTTTTATGAGGCACTTATATTCTTTGGGTTTTGCATCTTAATAGAATTGTTGCACACATGAGAGAAGCTGGATGGCCAGCCAAGTCTTTTCTGTCTCTCTAACTTGACTTCCTTCTATTTTATTATCATTTTTGCATTCACTTTCCACTACCACTGAATTAGGCATTAACTCAAGCAACAAAGTCACACAGGACAGGAAAAGCCCTCAGGAGGTCATCTGGTGCATTCCCTTCTCTAAGACAGGAGAGCTTTCTACTGATGCAGACAACTACATCTGTCAGTAAAAAATGTTCCAGCAGTAATAGCTGTAAAGAACTCAAGTACCTTCATTCACTGAGAATTTTGATTATACACACAGTTTCATACAAAAGCTACTTTTCTGCTCTTTTATCATATGCCAGCTGGCTTTAAACACAGATTTTTAGTGAGAATTGCAGTTATTCCAAGCAGCCTGTTTAAAAAAAAAAAAAAGAAACTTAAAACAAGGGCATTAGGGTAGAAAGTGTTAAATAACCAAGTGTTGGAACAAAACCAGTATTAGTAAGAGTTATAAAGTAGTATCCCCGATTATGCATATTTACTTTTTAAGTAAGTCTTAATCATCAAAGAATTAAATTGACAAACATTCTCACACAAGCAAATGCACACAAACCAACTCATTCCAAGAACAAAAGCCACGCAGAAACCAGGAACGTGCACAGGCACAAGGTGAAGTGTGTCACCTAATCCAGTCAAACTGTGTGATGCTCAAATGAAGTGTGTAATTTTTTAAAGAAAAAAAAGAACAAAAGAACAGACATTTAACTGTTAGAAAACTTTTATTAGTATCTTGAAAATGTTCATTACAGTCATATGCAGTTAGCAACCACTCCCTCAACAGGCATAAGAAGAAAATATTCCCTCCATACTCGAGCAGAGAGTTTCATTAGTTACCTATATTAATGGAAGGCAAAATCCAGTGGAAGACAAGTGTCATTCCTTAGTATACTCTAGTTATAGGAAGAAAGTACCCTACCATTGAGATGTTGTTTTGTGTTTCTTTGACATGCCTTAGCTCAGGTGTGTCTAGAAGCACACTACGTCTACCTTTCATCTGCCTCTGATCACTGCTGTACTTGACCTGCAAAACAGCAACAACAGCACACGTGAAGTTTTTGTTTACAGTAGAAAGGATGGCAAGAACCATACCATGCAACGGTATCCTTTCCAAATCACAATGCCCAACATTCTTGTGACTAATGGACTTTCTTAGCTCCTACATTGCACTGTAATCTGTGCACTGAGTGTTAACAAATATTTTAGATTTACCTATACATTCACACTCAAAGTATTAACTCTCAAATTATTTGTGCACACCGATTTCAACACACATTTGTGATGAGAGAAACCAAGTACTGAAATTGTCTAACCTTCCTCAAAATTACCTATTAGCTAAGCACAACATACCTATGAAAATATGAGTCTTGGTGTCCATGTTTCATAGGTAACTTTGAAATCATGTAGAGAGAAACAGAAATATATGGTACTGCATATTCTTCAAACCCTTCTTAATTAAACAATAAATTTTCTTAGCAAATACATTCAGCCATATATGCTTTTGAATATAAAGCGTTTTCTGGGCAGAATAATTACAGTCAACATTGTTTGGTTTTCATCTACTGCTCATTAACATTGAGGAGTATTTAGCCCAGTAAATCTTGAGAAATGAAGTGAAGGAGTCACTTGGAAAAAAAAAATCTTAATTTTCAGGAAAAACGTATTTAAAGTCTAGAACTGTTGGGAAGTTTCCCTCTTAACTATGCACCTCAAAACTAACTGACTTTAGTAAATATGCACGAACATTTTAAAAACGTACCTACGACATACGTAGTCACAAGGTCAAATTCTGTTCCTCTGTCCTTAGACAAATCCTCTGACAAATCCAACCTACTTTTCCCCGCTACACTCAGTTCTAAAGTGTTCACTACTATTAATTCTCTTCTGCCACTTTGAGACAGTGGCTTTGCATGAAACCTCTTCTATCTACCATCTGCAGACACTTTGTTACTGGTGTTTCAGTGTTGAGGACACAGGCTGCAATGTGACTAGTGTGGTCCTTTATTTCACCATGCCATTTTGAGTTCTTTCTTGCTTCCTATTAGAACTGTCTGCTGTAACTATTATCATAAAAGACAAGAAAAATACAGTATTTTACTCTTCAAGTGTTTAGTAATAACATCTATTTAGGAATACTCAGCTCTACCTGGCAAGTCACAGAGTAGAAAATGCTTCCATGCTTTGAATCACAAAAAAATTAAATTTTCACTAAAGTTAAATTCTCACTTCCTTTGTTCTTTACCATAATTTACTTCTGTAATCTAGCAAGTAAAACTTGTTAACAAGAGGCAAAAATTCTTGGGAGAATGGCTGACCTCTACTGACACTCTCCTTGAAAAATACTGGTGCCAACACAACCACTTACATTTTTGCAAGAATAATCAGGCAAGTCTGAATATTTTTGTTGCCCATAGGTACACTGCACATAATCAAAGGATTAAAAAAAAATCCATTCAGTGGATGATGCAGTTGGATTCATTTGACACATAAATCTAAATGGAAAAGTATATCCTTGTTATATTCCTACAATGACTGAATCATCTAAATGACAAAAAGATTCAAACAACTTGCCGAGCTGATATTGTCTTGATTCTTCTTGACTCTCTCCATTTCAGGAGTGACACTCACAGCAGTAGCTTTGCCAGGCTGCTCTCTGTAGTGAACCTATTATTTAACAGAATATAATGGTACATACTGTTTTCAGCTAAAGCAGTATCACATTGTATTACATTAAAATGCATGATTTTAAACGTCATCCAGGAAACAACTGAAAAGCTAAAATGCATTTGAAGCTTATTAAAGCTCATAAAACTTGATTTTTGAAGCATAACATTGAATTATTTCTGTACAGTCTTCTTATTAATGCATTTGTGGGGATATATACACACATATGCCCACAACATCTTAACATTTATCACACTGGTCTTTGGCAATATAGAGAAATATTTTTGGATAAGTATTTGGAATGGGGTGAGTCACGAATAATGCAATAAAGTCAAACAGAGGAAATGAAAAAACTGAATTTTAAAATGTAAAAGTAAGTGTATATTTGTCAGACATAAAGATTCCATAAGGATACCATCCATGTTCTAACTTTTACACTCTGTTCAAAGGTGATTAAACAAAAGGGGTGCAATACATCAGACAACTGCCAGTTGAACCCAACTGCCTAAATTTAACCAAGCATTTATTTAAATGTACTGTAGGAATATCTCCTCTATTGTTTTTTAACAAAACACACTTGTAGCAATGATGCACTGGTCAAATGAACACTCAAGGCAGGATCAGTATCTAAAGAGGATAAAGGATAGGATATGGCATTGATTGGCCATGTTAACCCTGGCCTTAAATCCTGGGAAGTCAGATATGGTACACATTTAGCAAATAATTAAATATTCTTGCATGACTTATGTCAATCCATATAGTTCTATCTAAAAGAAATGTTTCCATACAAACTTTTTTTTTTCATAAGCTCTTGGCTTTGTGTGATAAGTGTAACTGCGGTGATACACTGTGCTCATAGTTCTGCAGTGCACTGTGGCATTAACACACATATTGTTCAAGCAATTGTCTTCCCACACAACTCAGTTTTGGTCTGTCCACATCAACATATTCCAGTTGAAAAACTGATATCTTACAAAAAATGAGGGAAAGCTATCAAATGGATCAAACTTGCAAACCGACATTTAAAAAGATAAAATTATTATTCAGACTTAATGTTTCTAGAAAATTCTGAAATTAAAAAATCTTCACCCAAAGCTATTTCAGTGACCTGAAAGAGAATTTAATCTCTTCTGTTAAATCTGCACAACACAAAAACTGGTGAAAAGTAAACAATGATGTGAGTAGAACTATGCAGACTGGCTTAAATCACTTGGGAAAACAGGTTTGTTTGAACAAACATTTTAGGAGAACTAGATACTCAACATAAATCCAGGAATAAATAGCATACACTTAAGTTAGAGGGAGAGTATTCTTGAAAATTGTAACTCTGAATTAATTTGGGGAACATGGCAGAAAACACCCCACAGAAACACTGTAGCTATTGGTAGTCCCATGAAATACAGCTGCTGACGACAGTTCCCAGTTAGAAGAACAGCTGGTCTCTCAAAGACTCATGAAGAAGGTACAACTCCAGCAACGGAGGAAGGTAGCAGCATGCTCTGAAAGCCCTTACCTGTGCTCCTGCAAACAGTATGAGTTTCTAATGGTTATGTCAGCTATTAAATACTAAACTCTGACAGGAAGGTTACTGAGGAACCAGAAAGAGACAAGTGAGAGAGCTGTGTACAACTGTAGCCAAATTTTT
Organism: Mesitornis unicolor; assembly: GCF_000695765.1. Taxonomy (NCBI): domain Eukaryota; kingdom Metazoa; phylum Chordata; class Aves; order Mesitornithiformes; family Mesitornithidae; genus Mesitornis; species Mesitornis unicolor. Next base: position 85,647 of record NW_010208486.1, on the reverse strand, counting down.
ACAAAGCAAAGCAAAAAAAAAAAGCTGGAAAAGGATATTCTGTTAAAAAAAATAAATTCAAGATTTCCTGCAAGTATCCAAGACAGAGAGTAACATTTCAGCACATTGCAGCTATTTCTTTAATTGACTATGTGATGCTTCACATGTCATTTCCCAAACCAAGCACTGGTTTTTCACAACTGCTTCCTAAAAGAGGTTTTTCAAATAATTTCACTGCTGAGCCTGCATCTAACTAAAGAAAAGGAACAGCTTCTGGAGGCAGAACTTTGTACTCATCCTCTGCACCCAAACATTAAACAAAGGATTAAACGAGAGCAACTTCCCATGCTGACATTCTCTTGATTTCTCTTGACTCTTTCCATCTCGGGGGTGACACTCACAGGTGTAGCTTTGCAGAGCTGTTCTTTGTAGCAAACCTAGCAAACATGACAAAAGATATTACACAGGGACTTCCAAGGAACAGAAATACAACAGTGTGTTAGACATCATTAAAGAGCACACTGCATTTGGATGGAAAATACTATTCCTTAATAAACACCCGCATCTTTCCACACAATACTTAGTACTCACTCTCTTGCAGTACCTTCTATTTCAGACACAGACAATTGACACTTCAGCAGGCATACTTCACTCTCATTGATGTTAATCAAAGTGCCAGGCTAAGGAGTTATCATTTTATCATTAATTGATCAAATTAGTCTTTGTGGACAAAGAGAAGCACAAACACCACAGACATATTCACTGAAAAACAAACACATTTAGTACAGCAGAGAGAAGTGTGCAAGAAATGAAAATGGGGCACACATTGCTAATATTCCTTTGGTTATCCTTAACTCTCCTTAGTTCGGGTGGATCAGAAATAGTTGTTGCTTGCTGAATTTCTTCCTTGTATTTAATCTGCACAATAAATATTACAAAATATTAGCCATTTAAAAAAGATACAGACAAGCACTAAAACACAACAAACATTTCGTAATCTCTTACTTACACATACTGCACAGCTAGACCACATCTATCAACACTATTGACCTGAAAAGGAGCAGTTATTTAATTTCTGAAATGGGCTGCTAGGGTTTCTGATGCATCGTTTGATATGATGCAGCAGAGCAAGCAAATAAAAAGTCTAGCTTCAGCATTCAGGAATAAACATCACATGAGATTCTGGCTATATGGTTGGATTCAATGATCTTCAAGATCTTTTCCAAGCTAAATGATTCTATGATTCTGTGACTATTGGGATGTTGCATATACTACTGGGAGATCTGCATCACTCTGAAAATGACTTGGTCTTGCTATTATCTTGCTACGGAGTCTACCAGTCCATTTCAGAAACCAAGCATTTCACAGATCTGTTCTTAAAAGGGTGGATGACTTCAAAGTCCCATTCAAGTTCTCTAAAAACACACACAGGCACATCAGGGAGAAGGCACATGTTTGGATAGATGATGCCTTTGAAGATATCAGATATTTACTGCTGCTTTTGCCACATTTAATCTTTTCTAAACAGCAGTATGTTTGGATATGGTAGACTTCATAATTTGAAAGATGCGTAGAACTAAAATTTTTTCAATTATACGCCACACGTACCAAAACTGGAATCCAACTTAATGACAAAGAATTGTAAGGTTAAGTGGATGTGGTACTAAAAAGAAAGGCATCATATTTTCTGGTTTCCCACATGTTATCCAAAAGGGTCATGTTGGACAAACCTGTGTATTGTCTTTTTCTTACTGTCTGTTACTAAATGTCTGTCTAGTATTCAGCACATTCAGCTTCAAATTTCATATGCCACCATAATATAAACAATATTTGTAGACCACGCCATTCTTTACAGTGATATGGCATGCCTTGTTTTTCTTTACAATGGTAATAAAACAGCAAAATTCACAAAAACATTCAAAATTGTGTGTGTGGCAATACATAATAGTTGGAAACATTATGCATCGGTATGACTCAAGGAAGGAAAAGTACTTTAAGAATAAGGGAACAACATAATGAATCAATTTGTATAGTTTTGTATCAATGTGGCAGACAAAACTTCTGTTAAATACACTTTAAGGCTGCAAAATTAAGGACTCAAAAATCAGAAAATTACACAATTAACTCCAATGTAACCTTAGTTCTACCCCTTGTACAAATATGCTCCATATACAGCTTTTAATGTATTTTACTCTACTTAAACCTTTTCCTCTTTAAGTGTTTTATCTATTACTAAAAGCTGTTTTTCTCAAGAGAATTCTGTCTCATTCATTATCCATAATCAATGACCCTTACTTAGTGAGTAGTTTGCATGTAGACCATGACTGATCTTTTTTTTTTTCTTTAACTGCTCTAAGGTCCTGATTTGATGACAGAATTACTTATTTCTTCAGAAACTTTTCTATGTTGCTCCTCACTAAAGCATTTGAGTCTTTCACACATATTAATTCACTAATTCTCCTGTGAAAGGAGGAAGAAAGGAATTGTGACAAGGAAAAGTACTATTTTTACTAAAGAGCACAGACAAGTAATAGGTAATCTGGCTACATAATTTTAAAAAACATAGGATTATATGGCACCTGCATTCAAATGATAATTCCCATTGAACTGTACTTCGCAAAAGGGAAAACTAGAGGAGGTCCACCTCCTTGGCAAAGTACAAAATTTGCACTTTGGCATTGGATCATCAGGTCTAGACACAGGGACTTGAATTCAGGTTCTTGCTTTTGCCTATTGACTTAGTGACCTTAATAATACTCCCTAAAGGTATCTCTCAGTGAGGCAATTTCTCAGCATTTAAAAAAAATTATAAATGTACATTCCTTCATGTGCCTTCATCTTAACCCCTTGTGGTTTGTTTAGATTGACTGCACAAACTCAGGAGAACAAAGGTAGTTTTTTACCTCCATTGACACTATCATTAAAGAAAGAGAAAATATTTCACCAAGGGTACCTCAGATACATGCTGACAGGGAGGGAGCGTTAAGTCTAGATGACCTTGGGTTCTGTTTCAGCTCTTGTGGAGCACAGGAGCACATCACTCTACCTGTCTTACCCCACATTTTGCCTCTCTACCTTGTCCATGACCAAGACCTCCTACGCTTTCAGTTCCTCCTCCCTGGCCTCTTCTTTCCCATATCCACTGTATCAAATGACATTTAGTAGATAATTTTTAACTCTCTTCTCCAAGACGTGGTTCTTCTGGAGAATGCCAAAATTTTCAATACAGACAAAACAACTTGTTTTTCTCTAAGCTCATACTTGGAAGCTGCTTTGGCTGAAACTTATAAATAAATAAATAAAACCAAACCAGCCCAAAGCACAGACCAGGAATGGAAAATTTCAGTCCAGACAGTTTAGGACTGGCAGAAGTACTAAACCACTGGAAAAAGGGTCTTTTAATAGAGACTTAGATAAGTTTAAGAATTGGCATTGCTACTAGTCCTTAAAAATGCTTCGAAACGTCTCTTGTTTGAGTTTCAGCCAGGCTTCAGCTTTGTGGTGTTGACTGACGTATCACAGGGATTTCCTCACGGATTTCACACAAACAAAAACACAATTATAATCTTCCCTCAAAAGCCTTCTTCCCAGCGCTGCGTCCAGCCATGTCTGTCCCTCAGTATAAACAAGTTTTTAAAAAATCTTCCTAGTTATTTGTAGCTTCTCAGTTCAGATTCAGTTAAGCCCATGGGTGTGCTGTTTGCCTGTAAAGTTGTGTAAGATCTTGACTCCAACCATTTTGGAAGGCTACTTCTTCCAAACCAAACATCACAACAGGTGAGATGAGCTCAACCACCTTGGCTGCTACCACCTTGTTTTTTAGGATTTGAAAAGAGACTGTTCTGAGCTTTGTCTCCCAATATATGTCATCTGGAAGAATTTGATCGCTTTCAGAAAATGATGCAATGGACAGTTTTGCATGGTTTGGTTGTACAGTGAGTTATTTTGGTTGGGTGTTCTGGTTTTTTTTTGCACTGCAGATGTACTTTACATTCCATAGTTTCATTTAGCTCAATAAATAGCTTTAAAGCTATCCTAAGACCTTTTGGCTAAATTCAAAGATATGTGTAAAATGTTTACATCTAATGGAGCCAAAATTGTCATAATTTACCCTTCCTTTGGGATTCCAGTAAATGACACAATATAATTTCCCTCTTACTGACATATAATTTAAAACTTTCTTGCACATTGCCTTTAAATCTGGTAATCTACACTTTTGATAAATATCATACAAGACTTAAGTAATCTCAAATACACTACCTGTAATAAAGTATATTTTGTAAACATTATCTCTAGACAGAGACTAGTAAGGTAAAGGCCATGATACTTACATCATACCCCTTAACCACTAACGCATTTTGTATTTCTCTTGATATGCTTTTCTTCAAGTGTGTTTACTAGCATACTGATGCATGTTTCATTTTCTCCTTTTCACCACTGTTTAGGATTTGTAAAACAGCAAAAGCACTGCACACTATTTTTCTATTTCCCATTGAAAAATATTTAGAAAAAGCATTAGAGTAAGACTACTCTTAATAAGCCTGCATGTATGACTACTCTCAAAATAAATGTCTGTGGTTATTGGAAATCAAATAGGTAACAGGAGAGTAGGTCTTTGTTTCTAGAACACCACTACAAATCTGGCTAAAAAAACCTCAAAAACATGATTGCATGGGGGGGGG
>NW_010208486.1:28177-80955 GCF_000695765.1 Mesitornis unicolor | reverse complement strand
GGGGGGGGGGGTGGGAGACAAACAAAAAAATCAAAAACCAACAAAAAACCCCACAAGAAAACCTACAGCTTCCAAACTAGAAACAGTGTTGAAGGACTTAGGACACAGGACAGCTTGCTCTGAATCTTCAAATTGCACTGTGACACAAAATGACAAGATAAAATGTGATGGATGGAGCAGAGAAAAATTCCAAGGAAAACATGACTTTTTCAAATTATGAAAATTCCCTACCTGACCTTACTTCAGTGGGAAATGTAGTACTTAACACTACTTGCTAAACAAGGAAATTCTAGTAGAATACGTGTCCAGTCTTCAATGTGGTTTTCAACCAATATTTAAACACAATCTAGTGTTATGTCTATGTGATACTTTCAAACTTTATTTTTAAAAAGCATATGTCATTATAAAAGTCTAATGACAGCTACAAGTGTTTCTTGCTTGGCAGTCACTTTTCCACTTCTTTCCAAGTATTGTCACATATTTATCAAAAGAGCATATTCTACTTGTAGAAACTTTTCATTTTTATATTTTATTTTTAGTTGTCCATTAGCGCCAAAGACATTGGGCATCCATAGATAAAAAAACATCAATTCAGAACCAGTATCATGTGATCCACAGATGAACCTGTCATCAACATGTAGAGAGGCACAAACTCTTCACCTTGTCACATAGCTCAAGTCTGGACATCCATTTTCCTCTTCTCAAAGTGCAAACTGAGCCAATCCCCATGTAATACATGCAGTCTCTACAGGAACTTCACAGTTTTCTTTTTTGTGAAATGATATTTTTCTGAATTGCAAATTACAACTGCTGTTCAGTCTGTAATATCAGGAAATACATTTCATGTTTCTCATTCTTGAAAGACAAAAACTCATTCCTCTAATATATAGTTCAAAATTTTTCCTATTTTTCATGATGCTTCAATGTGAAACTTTACCTTTGGACACAGAACTACATTAGAGTGGAGCTCTACGCTACTACAATGGAGCTCTATATCCAAAATCCAGTGGAGTAGTATTTGAATGAGATATATGATATGAAAACATAGGATTTTTAAATAAACAGGATGGAAAAAAAATGTGACCACCGTTCACTCACATAAGAATAATTATTGTAAATAGCACTTACCGAACTAATATTATGTTGATTTTTCTTTACCCTCTCAATCTCTGGAGTCTCTTTTACAGCTGTGCCAGCCCCTACTTCCTTCTTATAAAACACCTTCATTTCCCCAAAAGAAAAAGTAATTATGAGACTGTTAGCAATGCAAGTACAAGTTTCTATAAAAGGGCTAGGCAATTTTCCAAGTTCCAAATTGGTCTGACTATAAATCTTGCTAAGAAAGCAAATACATTAATTTTTTGTGAATCAGACCAATTATCAATAACAACGTTCTGTTTATTTCCAACTGTAACCCAGATAATCTATTATCATCCTTTAGACTGATCTCAAACATTCCTAAGTACTTGTAATGACAGTTTTAACTTTGGAAATAGTATTAAAATTTAGATCATAATCTAGAGATATTTACAAATGCAACTTTATGCTTGAGTAATCTCACTCATTTCAATGTAACTGAACATGCACACATATGCAAGATTTGAATTGGTTTTTTTAATCTTCATATCTTAAAATATTCTGAGGAGTGAACAGGTATTATTATTTCTAATTTAACAAACTAGAAATTTGACATATTCATGACAAAACAACCAGAACAGCCAGAGCTATAATCCAAGTCATGCAATTTTTTGATTTCTGAGCTCAATCCAGAAAGCTGAGGGCCACATCTATAACCAAAGCTCACTTCTGAAAAGATGCACATGCTTTTTATATCATTCTCCTCTCTTTTTCAATTGTTTTGGTAAAGGATAAAATACAAAGCACATCAGTAGAATCAATCATTCAAAGTTACTGAAAGAGACAGTAATTAACTGCTCCACAAATTCCAAATGTGGCTATAATTTCAATAACCATGGAGCACCAGTTCACACTGCAAAACTCCTAAAGAAGTTTTGATTTAATTTCAGTATTTCGTGTCACAGCTGCTGCCACTCCAGTAAGTATTTCCAGGCTGATAGTGTAAAAACAAGTCTGATCTTGGAGTTTGTAAAATAAACGTTTACCATTTAGTATTTCCACCTTTCCTAAATCAAGATTTATTCAACTTTTTTTTTCCTGTCAATAAACCTTAAATGTCACTCTTAATGCATCTCTCTTACTTCCTCAAAGTAACCTAGGGTGACCAGTACTGCCAAATATTCTAGAGGAGAGTGAATTATTTACATTCATAACTCATTTTTTAAATATTCAGAAAACTTTTAACGATTTAGAACCTTATTTAACCATATGAGAACAGATTCGGTTTATGAGTAAGAACTTAAAAATTCTTCTGCACCAACATGTCACTACGAGGCAGAAAGATTTACACAGTGGACTGAACAAAAATATTCTTTTCTCCTATACCAAGGAGGGAATGGTAAAAAATGTTGGATCTGGGAATTTTTCTATGAAAGAGATGACTGTGCAGTAATTATCCTATTGTAAATCATCTGTCAAATAAGCCAGTGAGCTAAAAGCAGCACTGATCCTATCTGCAGAGCTAGCCACTTTTTTTGTCCCTTAAGGCAGGAAAATACTTGAGACAAAATCCAAAAATCAGAAGCCTCTTAAGTGTCATCTATTATTTTTATTAATTTTTTTATATCGGAGTTGCTCCCTGCTATAACTTAACTTAGTAAAAGTAAATTACCTTTACAATCTAAATTGCCCAGAATGATGAAAGATTAAGACATAGAGAAAGCAAAAAAGTTCAATCACAGTTATAAACTGCTTTCCTACATTTGGAAGATCCAGTTCAGAAACAGAAAAAGGATGATCACAAAATAAAGCAAACACAAATCAACTCAAAGACAAAATACTTTTATTTCCTATTATCCAGTACACTAACAAAGAGGATAATTGTCAGCCTTGACACTGGAAGCTCAGACCGGCCTACAGGGCTGCAAGGGGTTCAGATGTGTCAGTGGCATATCAAGGCTTAATTAAGTAGTGGGAGGTTATGATGTGCCTGGTATGTAACTGTTAGAGAATCTGCTCATCAAAAGACTGGAGCAGGGAGGAAAGCAGATCAGTAGAGGCTACCTTGGATTCCCTCTGTTACATGATGTTTCGGAGTAGCATGTTAGGATGGCAGTGATATGAGATATGGTGCTAAGCACCATCACGCTGCACAGCAGAGCACCATTCAAAACCAACAGGTTACAAGTAACAAAATTGGGACCAGTGGGCCTGTCAACAGCTCCTATTAGAAAGACACAGCTTTCAGCTGCTCCCATCTGAAGGAATAAAAGGAGCAGGCAATGGCTGGAAGACATTATAGGAAAGACCACTGTCTACAGCAGCCTCGGAAACTTTTCTTCTTTCCTCTCCCTACAGGCTCTTACTCCCCAAGTGAAGCCGCAGTGGTAGGAGACAGCTGCAGGTAAACATCTCTGAGGAAAACTGATCAACATTGTACTTGTGTGGAGTTGGAGAAGCTGAGAATATCTCTAAGAAAAAGAACTCAATCTATGTCAGATAATACTAAACTACTTAAGTAATTTATATTCCTTTCTCTTAAATCATTGGCTTTATTAGTATTACTTAGTCTGCCATAAAAAAAAACCCCAGACACTAACTGGATAGCCTTTGGTTCTGGAAGCTATATTTAGTCCTCCTCTTCTCTTCTCTGTTATACTACAAGCAAAACTAGAATTACAAACAGCAGAACTAATGGGCCCAAAACAGAAATGAAATTGAATGCATCACAAACTGGGCAATTTTAGAAACATAAGCTCATAATTTATATTTAGGGATAAACTGAAACTTAAATCTAGCATAAAATTAAAAAAATATATCCAATATAACATAAAATCATTAGACATACATATTTATGAAACCTGATCTGTTCTAATTTTATACCTGAATCTTGATAATTCTGTACATATGATAGGAAACATATGAAAAATCTTATATGCACAGTAACAAGCCTTATATTTTTTTTGTCTTTTTAAATAAAGTACTTCCCTGGGCTTGATGGAAAAAGAAAGAAAATCTCAATTCAAAAATAACTGTGGCTTGGCAAGGTGGTGTAAGTGGTTTAGCAATTCAAAAAAACAGTGTCACACCTAGAAAAGCTGCTTATTTTTTTTACTGAAAGAAATGAGTGATACAGCTTTTGCCAGGAAAATTATGCAAATGGCTGAAAGGACATTTACTCATAAGTTCCCTATTTCATGCTGTGGCACAAGAAAGCATATTTAAACTTAAAAATATCTGAAAAGTTGCAAGCAAAGAGAGAAGCACTATTACTCACTGAACTGATGTTTTTCTGAGTACTTTTTATCCTCTCCATCTCTGGAGTATCTGGGACAGCAGAATAGTTACAGAGCATCTTCTCTGCTTCATCTTTGTACATTTTCTGAAAAATAATTTTAAAATGTCTATTTCCTGCTTTTCTGGGCTTAGAATATCCAAACTGCAACAGAAGATGCTTATTGCTGATAAGCCTCAACATCCTTATCCAGTATTTATTTCAACCTCTCTCCTCCATGGTATTGTTATCATTGTCTGTGTGGGACACCTGACAGTGTCCAACACTGAAAATACATAATATATATGTATAATACATTTGCATATATATTCGATATTTCCCCTTCACTGTCAGCAAGGATAACCTTCTCATCAGGTAATATGAAAAGACCTTCAAGAAGATGTAAACAATGAAATTTCATTTACGTGGCTTGACATGCTTAAATACAAATAAGAATCAGGCAATAAGATTTTTTTACTAGACATAAATTATTTTAATATGGGTATGAAAGCCTCTACAGAGTCAGAGAAGTATTTTGAGCAATGTATATCAAGCACTCATTGTACCCAGAACTAAAACATTCAGCCTCTAAACCATGCCTACCTGGCTTGCTATCTCTGAAGCCCTTTTGACCCGTTGTATTTCAGGAGTATATGGACCAACTTGCATTCCTTTTCCTATAATTTCAGTCTCCAGATCCTTTTTATATTCTTTCTGAAGGAAAAAAAAAAAAGGAAGAAGGAAAAAAACCCATAACTGATTGTACAGTTATTTGTACATGCTGTCTTCAAAGCTATTCTGATAGCACTGGTTAAACTTTAAAATAAACTCTTCCATTTCTTTAATTTATTTTTTTATTGTGCACTCCTTACTCCTTTTAGCTTGAGTAAATTCAAGAAGATTTTTGTTTTTAACATCTCATTGTGTTTTACTTCCAAGGTAATCTAAAGAGATTCAGTCAGTACTCACCTGGCTTACAATTTCAGAAGCTTTTTTGGCTCGTTGTATATCAGGGGTATCCATGCCCACTACCATTCCCTTTCCTTTAATTTCATTTTCCAAGTCTTTCTTGTATTCTTTCTGAAAAGAACAGCACTGGAAATGCTCATATGTCTGACAGCCAAATTCTTAAATTGTTCTACTTTAATTTGCAATTCCACTGAACAGCATTCTTAAAACATCAAATAATTTTTGATTCAACCACATAAGCTTTGTAGGACCTATCTAGGAGACATCTATGCTATAGCTGCTGACCAGTTAAAAAACTTTAACAGACTGCTTACTTCAAATCTGATGTAGCCTTTCTCATTTACCTGTCTTTGCAGCTTTGGCAGCTGCAATCACAGACACGTGTATAAGACACTTTCCCCCTCAGCTGTACTTTGCAAGACTGGGGTCATAAGGTTTCAGCATCTCTCATTTGGCTCTAATTAAACAAGCAGCTATTTAGACCTAAAAGGAGTACAGTCCACATCTACAGTACACAGCCCAGTCCATGAGTAACAAGCACCATCTGCAAAAGGTGACAGAAAGGTCAACGTTCTGGGAAATCTTAACTTCTCCCTGTATGCTGATTATGCAACTTTTAGACACTGTGCAGCTCAGTGGATTAGGTATTTGGTTAAGTGTGTGGTATTGCTACTGCCTAGAATGGTCACCACCTGGGATTCTCAATTACAGTAATTTGTTGCATTCTGTCAAGTGGAAAGCTTGCACCAGGTATGGTACTGACCATACTTGCAATTTCAGAAGCTTTCTTGGCTCGTCTTATCTCAGGAGTATCTGGACCAACATCCATGCCCCTCCCTTTAATTTCAGTTTCCAGGTCTTTCTTGTATTGTTTCTGTGAAGATAAAATATCATACATTATATTCATGATAGCCAAAGAGTTACAGGTAGATTTTTGCACAAGAGATCCAATTTAAGATTCAGAGTTAATAAAAAATCTCAAGTTAAGAGTCACAATTCTCAAGAGTTTTGGCAAACTTTTGTCAGGAAAACACATAACAAACTACAGGAGGAAAACTTGAGGAGATCATCGCTGAGTGTACAAAACCCTATCATTGAATTTTTAATTTGGCAATGTGTGGGGGGAAATCAGTTCATACAGCTTGTTACAATTATCCTCTAAAGAAAAGGGGAAGTCTAGCTCTGCAGAACACAGTGTAATAAGCTGGTACTTGGTGCCAGCCTAATTGAAACACATTTTACTTTTAAGAAAATATTTTATTTATTAAAAGACTACATGTTAGAAATTTTATACCATACAGAATTGTTTCCAGTGAACTTTCAGAGCAGGAAGTTGTAATTTATTCATTTAATAGGTCTTTCCTGAACCACAGCCATTAGGCAAATGGCAGTACTCATCCATGATTGCTACTTTTTCCTCACAGCATAAATTATAAATAACCAATAACCATGTGATAAATGATTTAGCCTCAAACAGGATTCCAATTAAAGTTTACAGTTTATTAAGTGAGTAAAGGCAAGCAAACAGCGCTGGGTGCGTGGGGATTGAATGTCCTAATCCTGTTCTGATCCCTCAAGCCACACAACGTACAGGTCTCTTTTGGGGTTTATATTTTTTAACTAATACATATTCATGGAATTTCGCAATACGCTTATACATATGCATGACCTATTCCCGCTTCATATTATAATTAGCTCTCCTCCCATCCACGCTTGCGCAGTGTCCCTTGCTGGTGGTCGTGGGGGGGTCGCAGGGGATGTTCTCTTCGTAACCTTTGTTAATTTTTTTCTTCTTGTGTAGACTTAGTTATTTCTTGGCTCTCGCTCAAACCACAGGACCGGTATTATCTCACTTCTGAGGGAGTGTTTTTTCTTTCTGGCGTCTTATGGGTTTTACACAACTATATACTCCATTCTACTTGTTCTCAATCTGTTCTCCGTACAAGGACAGCCAAAATAGTCACAGAGGTCGCATCTTCCCTATGACCTCCACATTATTTTAACACGAATCAGACTGACACATCTCACAACCAGGAAACAAAATGAGTATTTCATCTTCAGCTTATCCAAGCAAGAATATACTTCTTGTTCATCAGCAAATGATACTAAAACATAATACTGAAATATTGTATACAATAGTTGTACTTTTATTAAATAATTAAAAGATTCTCAGGCAGTGTTATTTCTGATACTATAGTAGTAATCATTCTTTTTCTATTCTAGTTTATCTCTGCATGTGGATTTTTTTTCCAAAATAAGTAAATATAATTTTAAAATGTCTTTTAACTTTTCGTATTTGTTGATTATTTTTTAGGTTGTACATTAGTTAAAAAAAGAGAAGGAAAACATTCTTCCACTCAATGCAATGATCACTTCCAAGAACAAGCACAAAAAGACAGTTGTCCATCTGTCTTACTCCGATGTGGAAATAAACATGATAAAACAACTCTCTACTTCACAAACTTCCGTTTTTTCCAAAAAGTGTAAGTTAACCTGTGAGAAGACATCATTTTTCACTTCCTTGCTGTGAAAGATTACACCTATACATTCCTGCACTTGATTACAGTGATCAGATCAGCCCTATGCATTGCATTCCCCCTGGTTCTTATGGCTGTGTATATGTGTGCAAATAAGCCTATATATATACACACATTAAATGAATATAATATGACCCCACTAACAATTTCCATTGACCCTTTAATTGCCTGAAAAACTGAAATATTTGTCGTAAGTTTTTTTTCCCAGAGCTTTTCTATTACATTCATTCTTGGCATTCCTTTTTTTTCCTGGGCTGGAGCAATCCCAAGAACATATACAGGCTGAGTGGAATGGACTGAAAGCAGCACTGAAGAGAAGGACTGAGGGATGTTGGTTGATGAAAAGCTCAACATGACCTCGCAGTGTGTGCTTGCAGCCCAGAAACCCAACAGTATCCTGGGCTGCATCAAAAGAAGTGTGACCAACAGGTCAAGGGAGGTAATTCTGTCACTCTGCTCTCATGAGACCCCATCTGGAGTACTGCATCCAGTTCTTGGGCCTCCAACATAACGAGGACATGGAACTGTTGGACTGAGTCTAGAGGAGGGCCGTGAAGATGATCTACAGAGGCTGGAGCACCTCTCCTGTGAAGACAGGCTGAAAGAGTTGGGGTTGTTGAGCCTGGAGAAGAGAAGGCTCCAGGGAGACCTTCTAGCAGGCTTCCAGTACCTGATAGGGTCCCTAAAAGAAAGCTGGAAAGGGACTTTTTACAAGGGCATCTAGTGATAGGACAAGGGGGGATGGTTTTAAACTGAAAAAGAATAGATTTAATTAGATATTAGGAAAAAATTCTTTACTCTGAGTAGTGAGACACGGGAACAGATAGCCCAGAGTTGTTGATGCCCCATCCCTGGAAGTGTTCAAGGCTGGCTTGGAATGGGGCTTTGAGCAACCTGGTCTAGTGGAAGGTGTCCCTGCCCATGGCAGGGGAGGGTGAACTAGATGACCTTTAAGATTGAGAAGCTGGAGCATGTCCAGAGAAGGGCAACGAAGCTGGTGAAGGGTTTAGTGCACAAGTCCTATAAGGAATGACTGAGGGAGCTGGGGTTGTTTCATCTGGAGAAAAGGAGACTGAGGGGAGACCTTATCACTCTCTACAACTACCTGAAAGAAGGCTGTAGCGAGGTGGGTGTCGGTTTCTTCTCCCTGGTGACAGGACAAGGGAAAACAGCCTCAAGTTGTGCAGGGGAAGTTTAGGTTAGATATTAGGAGGAGTTTCTTTACTGAAAGGTTTGTAAAGCACTGGAACAGGCTGCCCAGGGAGGTGGTTGAGTCACCATCCCTGGAGGTGCTTGAAAGACAAGTAGATGTCATGCTTAAGGACATGGTCTATTGGCGGACTTAGGTCCAGATCAATGGTTGGACTCAATGATCTTCAAGGTCTTTTCCAACTGAAACTATTCTATGATTCTGTGAGTTTAAAAAATATTTAAAAATGTAAAATAAATATATAGATATTACTCTGAAAGAATGACTCCCAGAAGACATTAAGTGCGGCACAAGCTTTGCCTTCCCTCTTCCCTCCCCACACCCTCCAGTCCTGCTGCTGTTTCCCAGGCAGCCTGTGCAAGCTCACCCATGGGAGCTGCAGCTGTGCCAAATTTGGAGCTTGCAGCTCTGCTGAGCACAAGGCTTGCCAAGCACATGAGCTCGTCAGGGTGGTCTTCAACAGATAGTACACAAATCAAGGAGTCTTCCACTTCCAGCCCTTCACAATAGAGTAGATTGCACACTTATGTGCTTCCATGTAACTTTCAGGGCAACTTAGACCAAATGCCAAAGTTAATACCAAAGCTGAGTTCTAAACATACACTCTGGAAGGAACCTCCACCTCTCTATGTGCATCAGATGAACCGTAAGCTCAAGAAAATCAGGAGCAACTAGGTTTTTTGGAAAAAAGTGTTCACAAGTAGAGTAGTTTGTTTGGATAAAAGATCTTCCCAAGATGACTGGCAGTCATTACCAGTATTTATTTTCAGCTAGCAGGTACGTAATTCCAAAAAACTCAGAATTATTCCAAATTATTTCAATTTTATATTACAATATGAATTATACTAGCTGAACAGATAAATACATGGAAAAATGAACCCAGTTTTAAGTGCTTCATCTATTGACACCCTTAACAATTTCCATTGACCATTTAATTGTCTGAAAATCTGAAATACTTGTCATAAGCTGTTTTTTCTTCCAAAGCTTTTCTGTATTCTTAAAGCAAAACAGAAATAGCCTTAGTTTCAATACTTACACATTTCATTGTAGATACGTAAAAATAAATGAAATATTTTCAAGTTGAGTATAACATAAAGAGTGAACTTTCTGTGACATCAATAACCTTGATAGCATAGCATACCTCATTTAGTATCTGAGCTGCATTTTTCACTCTAATCAAATCTGGTGTATCTTCAAACACTGTCATTCCTTTTCCTTTCATCCCTTCTTCTAAATCTTTTCTGTACTCTTTCTAAGGATTAAAAAAAGATAGATATTTCTCCATTTAATATTGTGTGCAAGATCTTGAAAAGAAATGCCACTTATTAAACACTTGATGAGCTGTTTTGAAATTTCTATGAAATATGAATTAGCTGAAGTACAGCGTTTGGAGTTAAAATAGAATTGGAAATTATGAAATCAAAAGGTACAATGTTGAAAAACTGAAAAGGTTTTAATGTGGTCATGTATTTTCCTGTTGTACTCCTGAAAAATAGTCCTCTCCTATACAGCACTAGCATATTGTTCAGGGGCCTCAGCTGCCTCTCTACAGACATTTTAACTGCAGTAGCAGCACTTACTTTTAGAGACTAATATATGCCTTGTTGTAGTTTTTGCCTCTGTACCACTAATGGTATCACAATCAGGATGGATACCCTGAATACTATACTAGGACTTGTTAAATTGACTGCTTGATAAATTGTAATGTAGAAGCAATATTCCTACCATATCACTTCTGTGCCCCTCAGACACTGCATTGATACAATCTATCAAAATTTAGCAGCTGTAGCCTTCAGAGTACTCAAATGTTCAGTATAATTGAAGCACACTAGAACCTGCCCATGGACATTTGGCTCTTTTTCCTCTTCACAATTCCTAAAGAGTTGATGTAAGCCTACTGAAGTACAAGATCTTTAAGTTCTGTACAGACTTTTACTTGTTCTACCCATCTCCAGGCTTGGGTTAGACTTTTTTAAGCAAAGAAACTAGAAAAAAAATTTAAGACTTTTTTTTCAGGATTTCTATAGACATTAATTATCCACGTATTAAATTTTATAAGGAGCAGTCAGCACATTTGTCTCTGTATAAGATTTTATCTAAACAAAAGGAAACAATTTTTTTTAAGGAATCTTATCTTTATAATCAGAAATATGTCCTACAAAAAGCAGGAAATAACTTCTACTAATTTAGAATTATTAAATCCATCTATCTCTTCTGAAAGAGTTGTGAATATTATTCCAGAGAATAAGTTCTTATTGTTACAAAATGTTAAATATTTGCAGAATTCTCTACAGTGGGAAGGCAACAGAATAAGCTGAAACACAACTGACACTTAAAAAAAAAAGTACTCGACCAAACAATTAATAATTAATTTTTTAATATCTCCAGGTTCTTCTTCTTGTTTCACGCAGTATCTATCTAAAGTTGCTGAATCTTGAAAGATAATAATTAATTTGACCTATGTAATCTTTGAGTTTGGAATCTTTTCCTTGAATGTGGATGTGAAATCATACAAAATTAATGCAGTTGTGCATTAAAATACCATTTCCATTTTCTCATATTCTTCCTCTCTGGCTTACAAGCATGGTTTAAGTCCCCAGGTAATGAGTCATAAATCTTGAGGAGGTAAGAATTAGGGAACAACTTAATGTTATAAAGTTATAAAAAGATATAAAAAGTTATATCAAAATTTTCAAAGATAAACATTTACAGCACGTGCAACTATGCATGCACTAACCACTTTTGTGGACATTCAGCATGCAGCAAGATCAACTCAAGGAAATGCAAGCATCTGCATTTTTCCCTAGTCAGCAGTCATATATGAGACATGTACACACAGCATGGTACTGCACAAACTAGACCTAGCTTGAGACTTGTCTGACAGCCAAGCTTATTGGAATAATTTATTAGAGGATGAATAATAAAGAAATATCTGAAAATAAAGTATTTTCTTTACCCATATGAAATCTAGCACAGACTAAGATAAGTTGATTAGAGAACATGGAAAGGAACAGGATTCAAGGGTTTTTAATTCTAGCATCCTCAATTTGTTCATTCAGGCCACAGCAAAAACATCAGTTTTTAATACAATAAATATTAACAAGGTGCTGTTGTCTCACAAATTCAAATGGAGAATATATAGAAGAACTGGTATTTATAACTATGAATTTTGCTGATATATTTACTTCTGAATTTGGTCAAATAGTAAACCTAATCTAAAGAACCAACCAATAATCAAAACTTAACATGAAAACAGTTTTGAATAACACTATAAAAAGACTAAAGATAGAAAGATCTTCAGTTATGGAAAAAAGTCAATTTATAATTCCACAGACAGCTGAAGAACATTGGACAAATCTTAAAGAAACAGCAGGCATACGGAAAACCTGTACCTCCTAACAAAATATGCTTAAAGCAGGTTATGTAATATCAAAGGTATATTATGGAATTTTGGTCATCTTTATTTTTCATCCATAAAATGTATGATAGATAATGATTTCAATTAAATTAGTTAAAAAGTGACTATGCACAGCTCAAAGCATTCATATAATGAATATGAGACTATCATAAACCTGAAATAATTATTCAAAAGGAAAAACTGCCATCTGGACACCAACAGAAATCCTCCTTTCCACCCTTTCATCTATATGGAAAGAAAACTCCAGGTCCTCTCCAAAAAACTATCAAACAGATGTCTTTTGCAGCATGCCTGGAAGGTCACCAAATCTGGGCTATTTGAACCCAGGGGAGGAACAAATTCCAAAACTGAGGCCCTCAGAGGGAATCTCCTGCCAATGATCCATTTTCTACGGAGTCATCAGATTTGTTCATTTAACTCTGGTTTTTCTGGTTCAGGTGTGCTAAGCTTTATAATTTCCTTATGTTCATAAGGAAACTTCAAAAAGTAACAATTCTTACTACAGGACTATTCATAGTATAAAATGTTATGCTGTGATTTTTACTCATGAAGTCACTTTTGTGTTTAGCTACAAAGTTAACTGTAAGCTGTTCAGCACTCAGTAGCTTGCAGTGATGCTGCTTATTGCTCATTTACAACTTAACAACAACAACAAAAAAATCCTCTACCTCTTTCAGAAGGTTAGTGACTTCTTTTATATGCAAAAACTCTGGGGTCTTGTCTAAATCCATTGAGGGTCTTCCCTTGATCCCTTCTTCAAAATCTTTGCGATACATTTTCTATTGAAGCAAAAAACAATGATTAGTAATACATGCCTGTGCATTTCCAAGCATATTTCAGAAAGAACACTGTAAACAGACTGAGAAATGCACCATGCCATAAATAAGTTATCACATTAATAAGCAACTTTATTATTCACTTCATTACCTAGATTATCTATATAAAACACACAATTTAGACAAAAATACCCATGTACAACATCTTCAAAAAACAATGTTTAACCTGATCTATGAAAGAAACAGTTTCTTTGGGTAGAGAAAAGAGAAGAAAAACGACACACAAAGTAATGGTTTTAAATACAGAAAAGTTTCTACCAAGAAGAAGAAAGTATCCGTTTTCCATGACACACAGCAAAAAAAATGGAATCAAAGTGCAGCAAGGGAGTCACAGCGAAATACTCTCTCTCAGGATGCATGGTAAAGCACTGGACTAGGTTGCCTTGGATGTCACAAAACCTCCACCACTGGTAGTTAGAAAAATATGGCATGACATAGGGACAGCCAGTGCTGTTCTGGAGCCTGGGAACAGTCCTTCTCTTGCTGAGCTCTCCAAGCTGAACCAGCAGCAGCACATTTCAGTTAAGGCACAGGGTCAGACTGACTGGGCTTTGCTGTTTCACTCACTCCCACCTGAGAACCCTCCCTCATTAAAGACAGAATTAGAAGCAACAGGCAAAAAAGTTAGTAATCTCTGACCTATATGACCTCTTGAGCTTCTTCTCAATTAAATGATGCTACATACAATCTCTGTCTGGTATAAGCACCAATGGACTTTTGAGAAAAAAACAAATTTGTAGGAAGAACTGAGCTATAGAATACAGCAAAGAGAACCACTCAGTACTAATTCTACCACATCCTCAATTTGTAAAACCTTTATGATCCACTTCATCCATTTTCTTAATCTGAGTACAAGAAGTCTGTTAGCTTCCCTGTTGATCTGAATTTTACTAGCTCAAGCACACATTGTTACTAACCTCACTTTGCATCTTTTGAGCCTCCTTTGACACTTGATACATTGGTGTATCCACAAACTCCAGCATTGATCTGCCTTTAGATTTTTCATAATTCTCCTTGTACTTGACCTGGGAAAATGAAAATAAAGGCTGTTAACAGCTGAGAGAATGTGAGATCTGATTGCTTGCCACAGTGACAGAGAAACCCTGTCTCAGACATACTCCTTAGAGGTTTTGACTTGGGAGACTCCTCCCAAATTTACTCTGTTGGAGAAATGGGGCAGCTAGACAGGGAATTCTTTCTGGACTCATTTATTCCTTTGCTTCCAAATGTCAGACCTAAATATGGTAAAATTTGAAGACTTCTGATTGAATATGCACTTCACATCACAGTAATCTGTCGTGCAGTTTTATGCCAGATTTAATCACTCTTAGAATGCTGCATTTTTCTCTTTGCAAGATGTATTTATAATTGTGTATACCTGACTTTGAAGCACTGCATTTTCTTTGTGATGGATTTGTTCAGCTGTATCCGGGGTGAAATGATAGAAGCCCTTGCTTTGCTTAAATGATTTCTTATATTCATACTGAAACAAAAAATAGCCAAGAATGTTTTCACAAACAAAATCTAGAAGGTTTTGCAATTTAAATACTATTTAAAGTAACTATAGGAGAAACAGCATAAAAGAAACTATATTTTAGGCTTCCCAACTTGGGAGTTCTACTGTTAAATCTGAATTTTTAATATTGTGATGAAATTTTAAAAAAGGATATGATATAAAATAACTTTCTTAAGTTCCCTGAGAAAATGCTTGTCCTGCTCATCCAAAAGTCCAATGTTTATATTTGCTAGAAAATAAGCATTATTTACATTTGAAGCTCAAAAGAACACATATAATGGTCTGGGTTTGCCTCCTAGTGGAAATAATTGTAAATGTCACACAACAAAATCACTTCTGTAGTGAAAACACATGAAAATTATCTCCATCTACAGATACTGATTTCATACATTTACTCCATTCCTCAACTATATTTTTTTTTAAATCTATAAATTAAGTGAAGTAAATTGCATAACCTTTTGCTACACTAAACTACAGGCACAGATTCAGTCTCTTAAGATCTCTTTATTCATCCTGTCCCAGAAAATGAAGCACATTTAAGTTCCCTTTTTTTAGCCTGTAGTTCATTAGCATCACAAAGGCTCTACAATAGGAACAAATTTAAAATGTGCAAAACAATAACCTAGCTGTTGTACGTATATCTAAGTTTTAAATTCTATGTCTCCATAGTTCATGCCAAAGAGAATTACATGTATACCAGATGAGGGGAAAGTTCCACCTTGGGAACTCTCTTCTTCACCAAAATAATGAAGATACAATGAGTTCAACCTCTCAAAATCAGTCTATTTGTGTCCAAACCTGCCGATCAAGCTTCCCACTTAACTGTTGAAATGTATTCCCATGGAAGCTGACTTGTGCAACAGCCTTGCGTTGGTATTACAGTGTATGTGTTTCATAAAGTTGCACACACTACTACACTCTACGTCAATCAGCAAACCAATTCAATCAACGATATTAGTTGATGAGTTTAATTAAACATACAGGTTACAATGTGTCACACCGGGGCAGGTGTTGCTATGCTATGCATAAAGTTCAAGGGAGAGAGGTATACTATAGGGAAACTGTGCCCTTGTGGCCAAGAAGGCCAATGGCATCCTGGGGTGTATCAGGACGGGGGTGGTTAGTAGGTCGAGAGAGGTTCTCCTCCCCCTCTACTCTGCCCTGGTGAGACCGCATCTGGAATATTGTGTCCAGTTCTGGGCCTCTCAGTTCAAGAAGGACAGGGAACTGCTGGAGAGAGTCCAGCATAGGGCTACAAAGATGATTAAGGAAGTGGAGCATCTCCCTTATGAGAAGCGGCTGAGGGAGCTGGGTCTCTTTAGTTTGCAGAAGAGGAGACTGAGGGGAGACCTCATTAATGTTTATAAATATTTAAAGGGTGAGTGTCACGAGGATGGAGCCAGGCTCTTCTCGGTGACAAACAATGATAGGACAAGGGTAATGGACACAAGCTGGAACACAGGAGGTTCCACTTCAATTTGAGAAGAAACTTCTTCTCAGTGAGGGTGACAGAGCACTGGACCAGGCTTCCCAGAGAGGTTGTGGAGTCTCCTTCTCTGGAGACATTCAAAACCCGCCTGGACGCCTTCCTGTGTAACCTCATCTAGGTGTTCCTGCTCCAGCAGGGGGATTGGACTAGATGATCTTTTGAGGTCCTTTCCAATCCCTAACTTTCTGTGATTCTGTGATTCTGTGAAACAGCAAAACTGGGCAACTAGCAAGAAGCTATGTGTTTCAGAGGGAAAAAAACAGACCATGTAATCAAGTCATTGGAAATCAGTTAACAGCACAGTCAGGAAGACTGTTTCATACAGCGGAAGCAGACTTTGAGAAAGATTTGGTGCTGTGGGGAGGCAGAGAGAACAAAAAGAAGGTACTGGAAAAGCATGGAGAAAGGCAGTGGAGTAATCCATGTTAAAATCAAAAAGGTGACATGGGGAGGTCAAATGTGCGAAGGATTTTGAACACAGGATTTCTGTAGAAGATAAACTGTGGAGACCTTAGGGACTGACAAAGCATTCTTCCTCCTGCTTGAAGCAAGAAAAAATATCCACCAGCACCTGAACATCGCAAAAAATAAGAGACTTAGTATTTATGGAGTCTTCAAAAGAGGGCATAGACAATATAAATCAACCCCTCCTAGGCAAAAGAAATAAATAAATTTCGCAAAAAGAGAGGAGCCTTAAGGAAAAGTCCAGGTTTCTACCTCATTAGAGATAAGATGACAAACTCTGGGGGTGTTCATTTAACCAGCAAAAAGAATGCCAATCTTACCTTACACTGAAGGAAACTTCAATTAGGCCAGAATGCACATGAAGAATGAAGGAAGTGAAAGCTATCAGCTCATTTATCACTCATACAAAAGGGGATAATCCATGTTAGCCTCACATATCAGAGTGAGATGGACAAAAAAGCAAGCTTCAATTCACAGAAGAGCAATACAAAAATCAAGTACAGATGAGAAGGATGGATTATTTTGATTATTTTTTACATAAGCTTCCATAAGCAGGCACTGACTCAGAAGATGACCCAGTATTCTACCAGTCATTAGGGCTAATGCTTTGTGGGTGAAGCACTCACCTCCTGCTGACTGTGAGCAATCTCCCTTCCCAACACCCCTCACCCACACCTTTCCACAGCAGTGCTGCAGGCCTTCTGTGGTTTCTGGAGTAAAGATGACACGTGCAGCTAAACAGCCTACAAGCACCACGCGTACAGTATAGGCACTCCTGGAGTGAGAGAGAAGTTTCAGTATTGCACAAAAGCCAGGGTTTTCCTACCTCTTCCTCTCTATTTCAATCTCCACCACTACCTTGTCAGAGCAGCAGCCCCATAAAGGGCCATGTCTTGTTATGTGCCAGAATGGAGTATGTGCCCATTCCCTGATCCAGTGTAGGAAGCCTCAAGACATTGAGGAGAAAAAGAAAAGGCTTAGACAGCGAAACTCTAAGGAAAGCTAGCACTCAAGAGGCTGTTTATGGCAAAGGTCCAAATATTAAACTAGCATAATGGTCACTTCTGCACAGAGACCTGCTGGTGAAAGCAGAAAGTAAGATCTTAGGCAAAACAAGATTTGCAAGAAAGAAGTATCTTTGATCAACAAGAAAAAAACAGGCAAGGTTTCAGACATATAAGAAGAAATCTTCAAGTACCAGAAGTCTGTGTGATGCTTACCCAGTACATTCGTTGTTCTAACAACTCAAATATCTCTTCCTAAAAGCCCTTTTATCTTCACTATATCCCCCAGCTACTATGGTTACAACACTACAGTCTGCTAGATATGAGACCATGAAGCAAGTACCAAATATTTACGTATTCTACAGTTACTATACATACTACATTGTTTACTACATCTATTTTTCAGATCATTCTTATAAAGGAAACTTACATCACTATGCATTTTGCTGATATTTAAAGCATGGTTTAAGTATAGCAGGTTTGGCAGATCAGTGGCTGGATCATGCAGGCTTTCCAAATCTTTCTTGTAATTCACCTGGAAAGAGAATTCAAGTTATGTAAAATAAAGTTAAACAAAATAGTCCACAGCTTCAGATTACAGTGCAGCCATCCAGAAACAGAAAGCATTATGTGCTTGCCTGAACAATCTCTATCAGCCACTAGATGGTGGTCATTTACTATTATTTGGAGGAAAAAGAAAAATCAATAATGGATTCATGCTACTAGGCAAATATTTGGGAACTACTCCAACTTTTCCTCAAAAAGGACACTTAGAACAAAATCACGCACTTTGTATGACTTTTCAGACTAGAAAGGAATTATTAATTTTTGTCTTTCTTACCTCTCCCCCCACCCCTCGAAAACTTAAATCAAGAGTATCTTCTTCAATACTTTAAGTTCAATTATTTTAAACACTGTTGATTCTTGTTCTTTTTCTCTTGATTCAGGAATTACACTAACTGTTCAAATAAAAAGTTGTATATAAAACAGTTTAAGGGAAGTGCTCCTGGATATTTATTTAATATAGATTGCTTTCACCAAAGATAAGCAATACAGTCACCTAAGGAAAAAGATAATCACTTAATAAAGCAGCAGAAGATAACTTCCTATCAGCCTGTAGTAGGATTTTCCATACTGCTGGTAGCTGGATGCTCACCTTTACAGGAAGAAGACTAGCCACCTTACCTATCTTGGATGACAAATCATTTAAACTGATACCTTTAGTTACCTCCACATATGTATCATGCTCTTCACTGATTTAGGCAGACTTCAAATCAATATTCAGTTTTCATATATCTTATAAAAATAATTACTTCAATTATTTTTTTGGAAAAAAATATTTAGATTTTGAAAACAATTACATATTCTGTTGGATCCCTCCCAGAGCCATCCTCTCCTGCTCCCATTCGGTGGTGTCCCACACTTTGGAAACATCGGACTATGAACAAAGGGCTGGTTTTGGCTATCTGGGATCACAGACTCAAAGAAGAGCTCAAATTTTTAGCATCAGACATGCTGTTAAATATATCATTCCAACAGCATCATCACTTAATATAGACGTTTTTCTCCAATCTGGCTCCAGCCGTAGACACCCACTGCTGAATTTAGTAACTGCTGTACTTCGTAATACCATTCAGATGATCAACTGGCAGAATGAAGTCTAAAAGACAGACATACAAATCTCAGCTGCTCATGCAACCTCCTTCTACAACCACTGGAGAGATGCCAGCACTTCACTCCTCTAAAGACAAGCATCTGCAACAGGTCAGAAGAATTGCCCTCGAGACCTGTTTATTTCTTTGCCGATTACAAATGGACTGAGTACAAGGCAACTAGCTCAGAATAAGCAGCCATACCTTTTGACATACAAAGTTGAGTGAGATGAATCTCATCTAAAATGCTTATAAAAAACTCTGCAGGCCCTTGGAGAAAGGTTTTGTCAGAAGCAGAGGAAGAAATGGGTAACATGCTGTATCTGCTATACAGACACACTGTATAGCAGAGACTGCTGCTCACAGTAATTCGTAAGATGGAAAAAGAAATTCTGCTTGAGAACAAACATTAGGTTTTTCAGGATGTAAATGCATGTAAAATATGAAGCAAATTCACTTACATCACTTGCCAAGATGGATGCAATCTGTGCTTGTTTGAAGGAAGCACTGTCAAGAGGATTATATTGGTGGCTCTTCATTTCCTTACTGAACTGTTCTTTGTATTTCGCCTTCCACCAGAACAAACATATCTAATATTAACGTGTAGCATTTAAAGAAGGCACAGAGAATTCAGACTACAAAGGAGCTTATTAAAGGCAATTGCTTTATCCATAAATCTTTAAATAATGAAGATGTTTAAAGAAGCTCAGTTTAGCCACACCTGTGACTGTCTTGCGCTGGTTTCAAAGTAAAAATAAAAATAAAAAAATAAAAAAATAAAAATAAAAAAATAAAAAAATAAAAAAATAATTTTAAGATTGTCATATGTGATTACTGGTGCTGAAGGAAACAGAAACAAAACTGTATGACTCACGTGAGTAACCAAATAAATGTGGTTTTAATGAAAAAACAATTTATAAGATGAATAAATTGTAAAATTTGTAAAATAAATTTTTCAACCACTTGAAAGTGGGGAGTCAGAATCAAGCTTCCCACTTGGCCGTCTTCCCACCTCCAGGTCCAGAAGTCACTCATGCTGTGGTAGGCTGTCACTGGAGCCCCCAGGTCTATTCTTAATTCTGCCAGAAATTTCACAACAGACCCTCAGGATTCTCTCTGTAGCATAATCTCTTCTTGAGAACAATGCCCACCTCATTACAGTGTTAGAAAGCATAATTAAATGACTGTCTGCCATCACTTTCACTCTTTTCTTCTTGTTCAAAAGAAAAAAGGGGAACAATAAGACATGAAAGAGGAAATGAGCAATACATAATTGTTGAGGCAATGGCATTAAAAGTAAATAAATCTCAAACATTTCATAAAACATGCTGAAGAACTGAATTCAGAAACTGAAAAAATTAAATTGAATAAATAGTAAATCTCCCTCCTTTGCCCCCCTTGTTATGCATAATCATCAAACATCTGGAGACTTTGCACACATGTCTTGCTTCTTTCCAACAGCTGGGCATAATGGAGGAGAATAAAGTTCAGTCTGAATTGTGCTGCTTTCATGAATGTTAGTCAGACACCTGATATCTGAGCCTATGCAACATCCATTATAATTTACCACGCTCTGCATTAAATAAATAAGCAGCTTTTCCCTTACTCCTTTTTTCTTTACTCCCACATGAATGTCTAACAAAGTAGTTAAACCACCTCAAACAATCTCCTTCAAAAATTATTTTTTTCTCAGCTTTAGTTGTGGGAAGGATTTTCTGTTTCCTTTTTTGTTTTTCCTTGCCTCAAAAGGCTCTCAACATGGTTTAGCTTACAGAACCTCATTACATTTAGTCACAATGCCCAATATTTCATTAATCAGAATAATAAGAAACCAAAAGTAAACCACCCAAACAGAAACTAACTGTATATGTTCAAGAACTACATTATAATTCCAGCACTTATGTTAATATTTCAAAGGAAGGAAATTCTAAAACACTG
Organism: Mesitornis unicolor; assembly: GCF_000695765.1. Taxonomy (NCBI): domain Eukaryota; kingdom Metazoa; phylum Chordata; class Aves; order Mesitornithiformes; family Mesitornithidae; genus Mesitornis; species Mesitornis unicolor. The sequence continues at coordinate 59,570 of NW_010208486.1, read as the reverse complement.
TCACTTTTAAAGAGAAACTTCAGCTAAACACAAAAAGAACTTCATGATCTTTCACACTAACTCTAGAAAAGAATATCTATTGCCCTCTGGTAGATTCATCTGGTTCATATTGTTTGATATTTGCCTTGGCTTTGGATCAAGTGCAAAAGCGTACATACGAATACAAAGACACTGCCTTTGTCAAAGGCAAATCCACATTCTGTATGAGCAGTGAAGAAATAAATCAGAGGGCTTTTCTCTTTTAAAAGGTGTATCCAAAACTTGCCTTCTAATAAAAACCAGACAGTGCTAGAATATGTGCTCACATCACAACAACATCGTGTGCCCAAGAGTTTAAATATCCAACTATTACAGGCTGTCTTCTGCCCAGCCGACAAACGGCCCCAAACTGTGCATGTGGACTGAATGCACAACATGGTCCTTGATATTCTTGTTAAGTGTGAAAACATCAGTGCCAAACAGACCTCACTTCACAACTGGCTTGCTATCTTCCAGCTGCAGATTTTTTTATTTTTTTTTTTTTTAGCAATACATTTCAATCTAGAGACTCCAGTAATAAATCCTCGTTAGTGTCACTTTAGATCACATCACTGCTGCTGAAGGAAAGAGGGGGGGCAGTGGACTCAGACTTCACAGGGCTGTGTCCCCTGATGCTGATGTGCAGGAGGGACCCAAATTTAAGGAAACCGCCCACCAATCTGACTGTAAACGTTTCTGTTGCAGTGAGGGATGTTTCGGTACCTCTAGGTCCTGCTGCCTGGTCTGGCTGCTCTGCTTATTGCCTTTGCTCCCCTCCCCGACACCACCGCACATGTCGCTCTGGGGCAAAATGGAGGCCACACAATAATATCAGATGACCCTGCCAGTATCTCAAGAGCACTTCCAGCAGTAATTTAACTCTGACTTGTCATAGGGGATTCGTCTCATTGAAAGCTACACATGCATTCACTTTCTCTTTTATCAGTATTTTCCTGTTTCTTTCTCCCTTTTGAAAGCAAGCGTGGGGTGTGAGAGAAGAAGAGCAAGCCCATGGATGAGTCACTGTGAAGTAACGCACACAGTATTTCTCCTTCTTCTGAACAGGAGAAAGTTATGAATGCAGTTTAAAGGGGGAAAATATGCCTGAGAGAAAGGGTCCTGATTAAAAACAAGGAAGAAAAATACTTCATCAGTGATTTCTAAAACATCTAAAGGAGGAAGGTCTTAGCAATGCTATAAGGTGATGGAAAAACAAACAAAATGTGGGAGGAGAAATGACAGTTGTTAGCAGAAGCTTATCTACAAATTTCATCATTAACCAAAAGCTTTACTTTAATGAGGTTTTAAAAACCATGGCTACTTATTTACCATCTTAATTACAGTCTTACGTTTGTTTATTTTTTTTAGAGAGTATGTAGTGGGGGTAATTTAAAAGAAATGCATGGAGGCTGCTTTCTAATTGTTGCTGAAGAAAGAGCAGATTTTGCAGGCTTTTAACACAACATCATCCCTGAAAAACCAAACTAGAATTAAATAAGGCCTGGATAAACAAACTTCTCATCGGCCTTGCACAAAACCTATAAAAGTCAGAATTACAGCTGGACAGAGCAGTGTCTTTTGAAGCTTTGCAGCAACATTCCTAAATCAAATCTGTAGTTCAAAGCTGTTCACACTGCTGAACTGAGTGTTCAGTTTCAGAAGTGGATGACATCACCCACTGTTCAGATTTACAAAGAAACTACAAAAATTGAATCATTCAACCACTAGGATCACAGAATGAAGCAGACACTTGCGGCTAAAGCATTTCCTCATGACCATATGAAAACATATTAAAAAAAAAACAACTATCAGAACACATAGATATTGAAGGAAACCTAACATAAACAAAGAGCTGAATTAAAATACTGCTAAAAGCACTAGCAGAGTTTAAAGCAAAGAATGGCTAAGAAAATCTTTGGCTTTTTGTGTTGTTACTGATAATCTCAGAGAAGGTACATTTTGAAAAACTTTCTGCCTCTAACAATTTTATCCCTGAAACAATAAGCACCAGATCCAGCATAAAACACCAATATCCAAAATTATTCATCACAAAACCTACTATTGAATAACATAAGGGGAATACCTCAAATCAGCAGCTCTTTGAAAAAGCTAAAATGCATTAGAAGACATAAACAAGAGCTTGTTTATATAAGAAATACAAAAAATAAGCTAAATTATACAATGTACATTCAGCAAATTGACAAGCTTCATGTTTTCACAAAGACTAACACAGTTTCTGTTTTAAATTTGGTTTAAAACCAACAGAAAGGTGTTACCACATGCTGTGGATAAATATACTAGTCCTGGGAGCTATTATTTTTGCCTCTGCTGTTGTCAAAAGCTTTGTTAAATTAAAGAAAAAAAAAATAAAGAGGAGGGGGAGGGTGTACACTGATTTTGTAGAGCCTTGAGTGCCAGTCAAACATTAACACTATTTTCTTCACTTTGTTTGCCTTCCTGCTTGCCTTGATTGCTTTCTCCCTTCGTTACACCCACACTGCCTGACCTCTTCTTGCTCCTGTTCCCTATACTCCCTAAATTACCTACCCATATGCACCACATTAAAACATGTTATCATCTTCTCTTCTCATTACATCCATCAGAATTGTGAACTTTGCAAATTTACTGTGAGGGTCAAATAACTAATATTTCTCTGCATGTAGCAGCTTATAGATTCATGCTACTACAGGAGATTATCAACTTTCAGCACAAAAGGTTTATAATGCTCCCATTTGCTGAGAAACAAATGGAAACCCTAAAAGCCAGAAAGTCTGGAGACAATAAAGAGATCATTAACTTTACTATTTTTTAAATCTTGTAATTGTTACAAGCCTGCTTCACGATCCTTGGATGAAGAGGACTGACATGGCTGACCCACATTTAGGGTTCTTCCTCTCCTACAGCACAGGTGCATTCCTCATCCTGCCCCACCACCCTGCTTTTTGGACACAGGGGTCATCTTCATTTTTCTGTGCTCTTGATTTATGATCAGTGTGTCTAAGTGTTACAATGATTCAAATAATATATAAAAACATTAGACAACTCATGGCCACTGCCTTCCCTTCAGAGAAGGTGGGGAATTGCTGAGTGTATCTCCCCGCTGCTGAAAGCAGCCCGGTATTTGCAGCCTCCATGGTGCTGTGTGCAGATGGCTGGCAGTGGAGCACCAGGCTGAAGCACTGCCTCTCTTTCTAAAAGTACAAGCCTATCACACACCCCACAAGCAGCCACAATAGTATAGACTGAGGAGAGGACAAGAGAAGGAAGAATCCCAAAACTTGGATCCAGGCCCAGTGGCCGCAGAATTTGGACCACCAAGGTTTATTAAGACTCCTCCTTACAAATAAACTGTAAGCAAGCTACATTTTGTCAACTGCTCCTCTCTTACTGCCACACCTTCTGCATTATCTGTACTCTCTAAAGAAGTTAAAATTGCACACCAAATGCTCTCTTCTGCAGAAGGATCCCAACTGGAACTGCTGCCATCCCAGTCTCTGGCATTGAAAAGACTCTATTACAAAGCTTTTGCAGATGGAGCATGCATTGTCCAAGAGGAAAAGCACATCAAATAAAAATGAGATAAAAAGTGCATTGATGAAGCCTATGATGCAGCTGGCTGAGCACCAGTCTGCAAGACCCCCTGATCCAGCTGGTATTTTTCGATTGTTGGTCACAACCTCAAGGGTACCAGGCTTAGTGAGATGGAGAGTGCTATTAGAAAGGGATCCACTTTGGTCCCATTCACAACGACAGGCAGATGCAAGCCCACTAGATTCTGAAACAGTCTGCAAGAAAATGAATGTGTAGACAGCCACAAAGTAGAAATAAAAGATACCACACACTGAATTTAGATAGGAACCCTTTTAAAAACCACTCAAGATGTTTGCTAAATGACAGACTTTCCTTAAGTGACAGCAGCACAGCACTAGCTCTTCCTAGAAAGCACAGGGTGACTTCCAAGCCTGCACGATGCTAAAAACAGAAGAGTTTCTTAGCAGGTTTACCCATCAGCAGAGGAAGGAGCACAGGATCTGTTATGAAATGGAAGAAAGAATTCTATTTGGAAAATACAAACTAAATTTGATTCTGAGCACATCATTAACAAAGCAATAAAAACACACATATTTTCTTCTTTTTCTTTTTGTGCAGAATTAATGATGGTCCAGTGTGAAACAGGAAATGATGCAGCAGATATCTAAGGACAACGTTTGGTGACAGCAAAAGGAGCTCAGCCTCTTGCAAGCAGACACTGCACTGTTTTGCAGCTTGTTCTCTATGAAGCATTATTCTCATTTCATCCTAGTTCTAAAGAAGACATCTACTATCTAGCCAAATCACAAGTATTTGTTACACAACACTGATTTTCAGACTGTTCAAGACCCCTTTACTATGCTTGGGTTTTTTTTCTAGTTCTGGGAAGACTGACATGGCCTTCTCCAACCAAAGGGCATTACCCTCCTCCTACAAGAGGGCAGAATTTGTTCCTGAGTTTTTGAAAAGCTCTAAAGTGTAGCCTGACAGGATTACTAGCGAGGATTATGCAAGGCACTGTTAAAGAACTACTCCAGAAAATGAGAGGGGGAACAGGTCAGCAGTCAAAACTCCCTCCTCACAATGTCACGCTGATCTGTAGTAGAGTCTTATGAGTTGAAGACTCATAAGAGGAAAAGAGGCAATATTTGTGTTTTCGGCTTTCTAAAAAGAACTAAAATGTTATGGACTAAAGTAATCCCTCCGTTCTTCTTTTGTTGTTTGGTTTTTTTTTCTTTTTTTTTTTTTAGGTTAATATATAACAGAAAACAGTACATAAAAGGTTCAGTTTCAGAGGGAGAGAAGGCGGGTGGTTTACATGTCAGGCCAAATTAAGATCCCATTACTCACATTAGAAAGCAGTTACACAAAAGACCCCAGTTACTTCAGTGGGATTAATCACAGGGTAAGGTTCCACTCAAACTGAATGAGTAGCAAAATTTGTCTCTAAGTTACATTCAGTTAATATTTTAGAAATCCTAGATAATCTGCATAAATATACACCACCTCCATAAAAGACAAGTTGTAACAGTCAAAGTTCATTGTATTTTTGCATTAAAATGTATATTCTGTATCCTAAGAATCTTAAATTTACCAGTCATTGCAATACTGTATGAAAAGAGTTTCAGAACATAATCTTCATGCAATTAGAGATAATAATCTAAAAATCTAAATATTTTCTTACATTACTAGGAACAAGATATCTGAATGAAGTCATTGTAAAATGACAGAGAATCTTACTTGGCTTAACAGTTTTGAAACTCCTTTAGCATGTTCAAAATCTGGTCTTCCAAGTACAGCAGGCTCCTTATTCATCTCTCCCCTTCCTTTCTTGTATTCAGCCTTAAAATAATTTAAAATTAATCACTATTACATTGTTTGGGTTTATTTTATCAAGAGAAATGTAAGTATTAAAGCTAGTGGAAAACACCTCATTTAGTGATCTGCACTGACTCTGCTTTCAGAGTGGTTCTAACCAGCTCTGAAAAATAAGTCCTTCTTGGGCTTCAGCTCCTTAACAACATAACATTTATTTATTGCAAGACGCAATGCACAGCATTCACGAAATTCAACTTTAACCAAATGCATAGCTTAAGCCTGAGAAATAATGTTCTCCCAATCGAGGCAGAGTGAGTTACAGTGGCCTGGCATTTCTTATGACAGGGTCTGCAGTTTACACAAGATTATTTGTAGTAGCTGAAACTAGTCTTGAAACAAAACTAGGCTGAAGGGCAGCTTTTTTGAAATGTAAGGTCAAATTCCACTCTCGGTTTTAGCACTGCAACCTTGCTGGATGTCAGTGAGGTTGCACTAGTGTAACAGAGCGGAATTAGTCCCACAGGGCTGGTGTTACGTGATCTTTCCAGCTGAACTGCCTCCCATGCAAATTGCTGCAATTTTTTTCCACAGTGCATTAGAAAACACAAATGAACTGACAATAGGTGCTTTGCGATATCACGAACTAAATTACCCACTGCCTGAAATAGGCTTCTTGCATTACTCAGGCACTGTGAATCAGCAAGGACACGTCATAACAACAGACTGAGAGAAATAGAAGTCCCAAAGCCACTCTAACTCAAAGGAGTCTTGAACAGCAATGAGTAGATTTGGGTGTTGAACATAAGACTTAGTAGAAGTTCTTGGTTTTCAGAAAATCCTGAATATTCAAAAGGTGAATCTCAGGTCTCTTAAAAATGTCTCTCCATAGGTGCCTAGTCAGTCTTATAAGAAACTATTAGCAGTTACTTAACATTTTAGCTCAGGGCTTTTAACTTTTATATATATACATAGGACTGTCTACAATAAAATATTAAATTGCATCACACGTTGCTGCTTCTCAAACTGCTCCTTGACCTATCCATTAGCAGATGTCACGGTGGGAGGGAAAAGAATTTGAGAGGGGAGGGCAGGGCAGCCCCCATGCAAGAGGCAGCGTGTTTGCACAGCTCTCAGAAGGACAGCGGGAAATTGCATTTCCCTGTTGCTGCCAGCTGAGATGGGAGGAGGAAAGGGAGTCCTGGGATGTGAGCTTCTCTCGTACTGAGGTGAAAAAAAGCTTCATATGTCTTCTGAAGTGCAGTACGACCATGACTTATTTTGAGAATGGTTATCATGAATAAAGCTGAAACAAAACCAACTTTAATAAGTTTAACAATGTCTTTAGATCAACTGCAAAGGTCTTACTGTCAACATCAAAATAGAAGAAACCCGTGACTTTGCAAGGGGTTTTTTGTTGGGTTTTGGGGTTTTTAAATCAAACTTCCACATCAGATTTGGGGTTGCAGGTTTTCTGCTTATGACATTTTAGAATTTCAGCAGCATTCTAAACAATCTGACTAAAATCTGAATAAATAAAATAATATATCTCAAAACCACAAACACAGTAACAGGAGAACATACATCACTTATTAACTTTGTTATCCCAGTTGCTATCTTTATGTCTGGTCTGTTCAGCACTTCAGTATATCTATGAGTATCTTGCACATCCTTCTTATAGGATACCTGTGAAACAAAAAACAGTTTTGTTTAAAATAAACAAAAACAGTTGAAGTTTATAAATAATCTTTGAATGACATATGAACTCAGCTATCAAATTCAGTAGAACTCTGTCTAATTTATTCTAACACAGTCCTGCTTGACAGGGATTACGTAGTAAGAGACACACACAGGTTAGCAGGAAAAGGAAAAAATTCAGAAGCATAAAATACAATATTAAAATGAAAAATGGCTTTGTTTAAGAGGTAGTAGAAAATGAAAGCTCTGCATAGACCCAAGTATTAAGTTTTAACATTAAATTTCAGAGGTCTTCTAAGAGTACATCATTTTTTTCTACTCCGTACCATTTTTCAATATAAACTAAACCCCACTATGATACTGAGCATGCAGCCTCACAGACTGCAGCTACACTGAACAGAAACTGCAATTCTACCACGGTGAATGTCTACCTCAGCAATAGGCAGGCATGTAGCTGATCTGTAATTCGATGACACAACTCCACACCAGCACCCCTCACTCCCCACAACTGCACTTATCTGCTCCTTTACACAATCACAGGAACAAGAAAGCTGAGTGTTCCAGTATGTGGAGTCGGAGACTGAATCCTTCTGTTTGTGGAAAAACCACTACTATAATGAATGGGCTCAAAAAACTTTGGCCAGAAGGCTAAACCACAGGTAGGAGATTCCAAACATTCTCCATTTAGCAAAGCGATCGTAGGAATAGAATAGGCCTCAGGGACATATCAGAGCTCCAAGACCACAAGTTATCCCTCTTCTCCCTCTTCAGAGTCTGTAGACTTTTTCCTCTCCCTTGCTGTAGCACATGTGCTAATCTAAGCCAATTTCCAAGAGCTGTCTTACTGAATTATTCTGAATGATTAAGAAAATCATCCCTGGTATTCAACAGTGTCCAAGGAATGGAAGTTCCACGCAGAAGTTAGAAAACACAAAATAAAGACTACAGGAAGCAGAAAGTATGAGAAAAATTCCTGATTTACTCAACAGTTTTTTAGATTTTCTTCTGTTGAAGCTTTACCTCCACATCTAGCTCATATTTCCAGTGTAAACTTTTACTCTGGGTACAATGCAACAAACCCATAAACTGCAGCACCCAACGACAAATATAATTTGTAGAAATGTTATTGCAAAAAGAAAAGGAAAAAAATCTTACTTTTTGGCAAATATTTTACAGGCAACAGGAAATTAATTTTGTATCCATATGGCTTTGGCTAAGTAAACAAGCTAAATAGCCTTCACCATTGGCCACTGGCCCACAAATAGATCTTATAATTTTTAACCTACAGTGAGTTACACACAAGCGTAATCACTGATAAAATAAATAATAAGTTGGATGAATACAGCCCAAAGTAACACCTACCAAGAAAATAGAAACTGTTTCTTACAGATTGTTAAAACTGCTGGAAGTTTTGTTTTGGTTAGGTTTAGATTTCCTCTATTTTTTTAAGAAACTAGATGTACAGACCAGCATTTGCAATTCAGGGCTTTACATGAATTTAGTTAATTATATGCTGTTCATCCTAATGACCACATGAGGTGAGGTGAAAACCACAAAGGCAGCAGAAACAGGTTTCTGAATAGCACCCTATCATCCATGTAAATTGCAAATTAAAGGCCAGCATATGTGCTCAAAATAGAAATTAGGAATGGAGTGAATTTAACAACAGAGAATCAAGAATAGTGGTGATAAAGTTGAGGAAATGTGGTCACTTATTGCTTCCAAATGGCATGATCATATAGTACATTAAATAATGGATAGTGGTTAATTTCAGGGGGAAAACGGGGGGTGGGGGAAAATAAGACAGTGACAGTCCTTTATATTTCACCATTTTCAATAATATTAGATGCAAGGCCAATTGCTATAGCTTTCCCTGAGTGAATTATTATTCTTTCTGCACCTAAACCAGTATACCTATTACTTATGTTTGAGGGAAAGTCATCTAGCATTTTACAAATGTCTGCAATATATATTTGCTCCATTCTGCAGCTTGTCATACTCCAGTGAGAATAAAAATGTTATGCAGCAGAACAGTAGTTTGTCAGAGGTAGGCCAAAGAAAGAAAAAATATGTTTCCCATTTCCTGAATAACCCCAATCCCTGGATGCTGACCCTTTCCCATCAGGTCAGTGTGCTGGCCTCTATTACACAGCTGCTATTCTGTTCCATCCACTGATTCTTTTTATAGTGCTATGTTAGAACACTAAAACCAGAGCGATTGCTGGAGAGCAGGGGAACAGATGTAAACAGGGCAAAGCAAACAGCCTGCTGTGTGCACCCATGGGCATCGAGAAGATGGAAAGTGGAAAAGCCTGCGAGAAGACAAAATGAAGCCTGGTCAAGCAACAAAAGAAAGGAAACAGCAGAAGCACCCAAGGAAGGGGACATCTTCTCTCCTGCATTAGTTCAACCCCTTACCAAGAGGCTCAAATCCTGACTGGGACCTCCAGGCATTACACAGTGACCTTGCTCAGTCTTCACTTCGAAGGGCTACTCAGGATCTACCACAAAGACCATCACCGAAGGCTCAATAATTAATCCTTTTTATGAGGACCACAGGTCTATGAAACATCTGCACAAACTGACCTTTGCATAGGAAAAAGTAACTGAGACAGTATACTGACAACTTAAGAGCAGCAGTGGAAGACCTAAATGGAGAGTTACAGCAGATCAGTGGGAAACGTGAGCAAGAAAGAAGCTGGGACAAAAAGGGAAAAAACATCTACCTAGTTGTGAAGTTGCAAGCAGTAATTTACAAATATTAACTAATCTTAGTTTTTCTACCCCAATTTGAAATTACAATTAAAAGTGATTACATTGTCGAATTATTTTTTTTTAAATGATAATATGAACAAAAGCTTTTTCTTGTCTTTGATCCCAAACGTGGTTACATACTCTGAATTGCCAGTAGTTTTTGCAAAGTGTGGAAAATAGTCAGGGCTCTGTCATAATTAGTAGAGTAATTGTAATTGGGCCAAACCTCCAGCTCTTATAAAAAGGCATAAGGTCCACTGAGGATAAACGTGCCTACTTACTCCAGCTGAGCATTCTGAAGATGCTTCACCTTTCATCATGGTGCCAGTGCACTGGAATGCATTACAGTGCTACAAAGTAAAGAGATTTCTAACAAGGCTGCAAAACATCTCAGGTTATCAATCAACACACACGGTGACTCAAGCACACCTAGCTTTAAAGGACTCAGACCTTTCCTGCAGTCCTTTGCCTTCTCCCCTATTCAAATTCCAATACTATTCCAAATTATAGGTAGTAAATTCTTAAAATACGCACAAGCAGCTATGAACATACTTTGCCTTCTTGAGATGCACTCTCAGAAGTCAGGAAGGAGCTGGGCACACCTATCTGCAAGACAATTTGTCTCTCACTGTTCGTCTCTGCTTAGTATTTTCTAAGAGCTGCAAGTCCACTAACTAATGGCCTGCCAGCTGTGTCTCTGTCCCTTTTCCTCTCATCTGCACTTTGGGGTCCATCAACACTAAGAAAATGACTAGCTGGTGACAATCATCACTGGCAACAGCTTTTCTGATCCCCACTCAAATGGTGTTGAAAACTGTTTCCCGGCTTGCATAGAAGAGAAAAACACATTTCTGGCCCATTACAGATTGATGCAGTCATCCTTTCCAGTAATGGGCTTGAAAATTGATTGGTCCCAATTACATCAGGAGTAAACACATCATTTTCAGCACCAGTTGGAAGTGGTCCAGTGGGACCTGCTGTTGACAACCACTGTCAGCAGAAAGTTAGACAGTGAAAGGTGATTTTTCTAATGCAGATGCTGAACAGAGAGCCAGGAGGAGCTTGAGTTTAACATGATCTGCATCAAAACAAAAACTGACATTTTGGTATGTTATTGATGGTGTTCAAGCACATCAAGTTTAAGATCCAATGGTCTGACCTTATCAGAAAGCACATAAATTTTTTTTGTGAATTTTGACTGCACAACATCCTGAACATGAAAAAAGCTTACTCCTAAGACAATACAAACTTGTTAAATATTCAAATTTATATAGTCAGTGAAACATTATAAATTACTGCTACTGACATCATATGGACTGCCAAAAGCATACATACACATCAAAAGTTTGCACAACTGTCAAGTAACATTTTAAAAGCAGCACTGTTTTGTACATAAGCATAAGTTAAAAGATGCCAGGGTTTCAACCTCAGACCCACAAACTGCCTTTTAAACGTCCACAGATGAGTCTTTTGCAGTTTTCTTATTTGTAAAATTAGAAGACCAATTCTTTATTTCATACAACGTAATGCTGTGAGAAGAATCAATAATTTTAACCAAGCAGAATATATATAATGTTGTACAAATACTTAACATTGTTTTGCTGTTCATAATGTCCAGTGATGAATCAGGTCACAGAACAGATAAAACTGTGATCTATAGCTTTGAGAACCTTCATCAAATGCCACGTGCAGCTTTTACCCAAACACAGTACGGCAAGTGTCTTCTTTGGTTTAGACACTTAACTGTCATGTCATTTCACTGTTCAATTACTTTCTTCCACCCATTTGATCCTCAGCTACACATAAGGCAAACCACTATTTTGTGACCTGTTTTCTAAGGGCCACCACCTCATTTTAGTCCCAAATTTGGAAACTTCCAGATGAGCTAAATTATATCAGCTGAGCACAGGCATAAAGTAGGCTGATGGTCCCTACTTCACTCTTCTACAAATGCCTTTGCATGCCAAAGTCACATCATTAAGATTCACTCCACAAAAACAGAAACACAACTTATAGAGAAAAGTACTCTGGTTTGGATAAACATGCATTCGTTCAAGCATTATGTAGTATTTAAATTATTTTTCAAGTAAATTCCCTATCATTATAAAAGTCACTTTTGTTCTTTTGAGAGCAATTTTATTCAGTTCTAAGTACGAAGAAGAGAAAAATGTTTTTCTCATATATGATCACATAGTTCAGGAGATTTTACAGTATTTCCCTATTATGCAGCTTCAGCCCACGCTTATACAGTGTGTTAATGACATTCAAAGTGGTGTGAAGGCCTACAGCACATGACAGTTTCAAAATGTCAGCGCAAATGTATTGTAAGTTGAATACAGTCTTAATTTTTAAAGGAAATTGCACATTTCACAGAGTTGAGTATAAATGTCAGCCTTATTTTAAGGCTGAGTAAATAGCCTTAAACACATCCTAATCCTATTAGATGCAAACCCTGCTTGTAAAGGTTGAATGGAGTTGGCAGAGCATTGTAGATAAACATGCATTCCGCTCCCATAGGTATACTGTACTGCGTGGTGGATAGAAGAGCTTTGTCCTTCTATTCCCCCAGTAGTTTCCCTCCTTTTTCCCTGCACTTTTAGAGCTCTGATTCTACAAATAGCCTGAAATAGTTCAGAAAGACAAATGTTCCATATTTGGGATGCTCACTACTCCATGCTCTGACTCAAAGATGAAAACTCATGCGGCTCTTAATTAAACCTGTACTTAAAAAACAAAAAATTTGCAGCTATTCTCCATACCCAAACAACTATCCGCAGGAGCTGTGTAACTCAGCTGAACAAGAACTGGACTTACATAACTTGCTCCTTTATGTGTGATAAAGATATATCCCCATTGCACTGTAGCTCCCCATGAGCAACTGAAAAGAATGTTGTTAAACAGATAAAATGAACTGGTTAGAGATTTATGTTGGATACAGAGGGTTTGTTTGATTTTTTTCAAGTTTGCTCAGGCTGAAAATTTCCTTCATATTTTTTCATTATTTTTAACATGCTATTAAAAGTTCTCATTTATCAAAATATCCTTCCCTCCTACATTTACCTTAATTTCCTTTTTTTTTTTTTTTGCTTGCTTTAAGGGTGAAAGAAGATGAAACAACTGAATTTAATTTACTCTCACATCTGCATCCTGCTCTCTTTAATTCTGTTACCAGGTGATGTACAGCTGTAGAAGGGGAATAGGTTTTGCACTAGCATACTAATCCTCAGACCATGATGAATTTGAGTCAAAATCTCGTCTCATATTCCTCCTGGTCCCATCACCTCCTCTGAGAGGGATTCCCATCCCTCTTCCCAACATTATTTCCTTCCCTAGTAGTCCATCATGATTGCTGTTGCTTATGGGAAGAAAAGTTCATATTCCCAGCTCCTACGCTCTGTCAATCTGACATCCTGATGCTTCCAATAGCAGAGACAGCCAGAATTCGGGAATTTTTTAATCAAGGCAGGTTGCAAATTACCACTGGGAGCTCCAATGCAGGTATTTCCCAGCAGAAGAAAAAGTTATTCTTCAAACATAATGCTTCCCTGAAGTTTTCCAGCAGCCTTTTAATCAGCGGCCAGCTGTCAAGATTCTGCACACACGGACATATATCTAACACTGACATTTAGCTTTCAGCCTACCTAACCTAAGAGTGTTTGTTATACTGTCAGCAGGGAAGATAGGATAAATGTAAGCTAACTCAAAATGAACACCTAAGCTTCATTTTCTGTATTGTTAGCAGCAAACAAATATCCCATTTATCTGAGAAATAAGAATTATAAAATCACATATCTACCTGACTTGACTCTCTTACCTAAGAAGAATGGAAATAGATCATAAACTTAAAGGTATTTAAATCAGCTGCTCTTACTGGTTTTGTGTACTCTTTAAGGTGAACTCACTATTTTAGCCAATCTTCTCCTAAAATTTACTTTTCTTATAAGTAAGCTTTTACAAAACCTAAGACATTTTTCTTCTGAGCTGTGTTTGTCTAATTCAAGAGACTAATCTTGGTAGTAATAATGGTGCATTGAGCTAGTATAAGCTAGCTCAACCATGAAACAAAACCTGACTTGAAACTAATGAAAAACATAAATGCTATTGTTAGGTTTTTTATATTGTGAAAACGTAAACTTCAAGAAGTTAACGAGTAGCTGTAAAAAAAAAAAACAACTCCACACACTTAAAAAATATTGCTAAATACTTAAATCTATCCGTAAATTATTTAAGTAAAACTACAAGAACAAATACTTTGGTCGATGGCATAAACCAAAGCCAGGCATCAAACTGAACTTTGTGGCTCAGATTCTGTAAAATAAGTCATCAACTGTTCTTTGGAACTCGTTTGATATGTACTCACGAGAAGGGATCAAAATTATTCATGTGCATAAAAGTGTGGAAGAGCAGGGCAAAAATATCCTTTTTCTCTCTGAATAGAACTCTCTAAGAACTACCCAACTGTTGACAGTGCAAGACACTGAAACCATGCTGGTGTTCATGTAAACAAAGAGTTTTATACACTTTGTAAGTACAAGTAGATACACATGAATTCAGATAGCTTTTCCTCGTAATTTTATTTCAAACTGACAGCACTTAGTAACAATTACTACTAATAAATAATAACCGTTTTCCAACACCGTTTAGAATAAAAGTCACATACCATTACTCACAGCATATTTTAAACACACATCATGTCCCAAATTACTGCAGAGCAAAGAACGTAAAAAATAGCAGCTAATGAAATACAAAAAGATTCCATACCGAGTTCATTTCAGTTAGCTATAATAGATGTATCTACCCAAAACAAGTGAGCTAATTTCAGATGGAGGAGTACTTACACCACTCTGGTATTTATTGACTTCCATGGCATGCTTAATATTTGGGGGCTCCTTCATATGTGCATAATCTGAAGTTCCTTTCTCAGCATCATGCTTTTGTTTATAGAGAACCTGAGAAGAGCAACATTATAATTCTGTGACCTCGGCAGAGCAGGTATAATAATAATAATAATAACATGAGCTGGGTTAAACTTAGCATCATAGTGCGCCTGTATTTAGGAAGAAGTGTAATAAATAATTAACCTCCTTAATGGAACCAGAACCCTGAAACAAGAGATTTCTCTGAGTCTGTTACTGCAGCAGAGGTATGAGTAGACAAGAGGAAGAGAAAGAAATATACAGAAACAGAAAATGAACCTTAACAATGTGAGAAGACAGCCCAGGGAAAAGCATAAGGGGAAGCTTTTTTTTTTTTTCCTCAAAACACACTTCAGTCTATCAGCTAAGTAAATATTTCCTCAGGATTCTTTTATCCTCTGTTTTCAATTTCTGCGCATTCCTCAAATAAACAGGTTTATATTAAATACTCATAGCCCAAATATCTATTTCTTCCACTGTTAGGAAATTACTAGCACAATACACATTTTGACTAGCCCCCAGGTACACAAAGAAAAATAATATTTACATTCAGTTGTCATAATGGTAGAAGAAAATGGAACTGAATTGTGAGTTTATAAACAAATTTATTTTTGTAATAGAAACTGAGCTCAATGTTGGGCATTCATCCAGCTTTCACTGTACTGTGTTATACTTACATATACACACACTCATGTACTAAAACTGCCTGAACAGCTGATCTTGCACTTATCCTTGTCAGAAGCTTTTACACTTATATTAAGAAAATTCACCAGGTTTTGATGCCTGAAGAAGCAGGAAGCATCAAGTAAATTCATTTTCGAATAGCTCTCAGGAGCAAGCGTTAATATAATCCCCAAGAAAACAGCAAATACTAAATAAGATTGAAAGCTGACCAGGAGGAGAAGGATTTGAAACTAAAATCCTCAATAGCAATAAAAGAATACTGTGAAAGTTTTGAGATGGGAACTCTTGACTACGGTGATTCGGACTCTTTTAGGACAGGATACTAGAACTGTGAGAAAATGTTATATCTGTTTGTGTTTAAGGCAGCAAGACTGCATCTGAGTCAGAGATCAGGGCGCCCAAGGCAATATACTAGTATCTGCCTTGACTATCTCAGATTACAAAATGATATATAGGCTGAGAGATTAAGACAAAAAGGGTGGTGGGGTTTTTTTTGCACTGCTACTATATGAATGAAAGTATCAAATTAGAAAACTTAAAATGCACCATCTCCTTACACAGTGTAAATCCATCACAATCAGGCCCCTGGGGAAACAAAACACAACTTAAATGGAAACAAAAAAATGTCTGTAACCTTCCTATACTGATTACATCTTGCAACTGGCAAAGCAAATAATCTTTAACAAGACTGAACCATCACTAGCAAATAATCCCCTGCAAAACTGTAATTACTATATAAACATACGCCACAAAAAATCTTTTGCTACCTCTCCTGCTTTACATTATCACTTTTAAGACTTTTAAGTTCTGCACTTAATAGCATTCTGAAAAGCAGATCCGTACAGATACTTCCAAAATCTACTAATTCACAGGTATTCTGTTAGATTGCTACTTTGCTGGTTCAACATCTATATTTTTCTGTTGGTGAATGGGCTATGCAATCAAGACACAAAAAAACAAAAGCACATCAACTCCCACCATGAGAAAACTAACAGAAACTACAACTGAGAGTCCAAGATCTTGGGAAAAGAAGATGACTGTTTCTTTAGCTTAATGTAGGAATATTTGACTTGCTATTTGACAGCTGTGTTCTTCCTATCTTTTCACATTATTCTTATTAATTGACTTAAGTAACCTTGAGG
The DNA here is from genome assembly GCF_000695765.1 of Mesitornis unicolor. Classification (NCBI taxonomy): domain Eukaryota; kingdom Metazoa; phylum Chordata; class Aves; order Mesitornithiformes; family Mesitornithidae; genus Mesitornis; species Mesitornis unicolor. Next base: position 43,012 of record NW_010208486.1, on the reverse strand, counting down.
CAATCACAGGCTAGGGAGGAGTTCAATAGCTGTCTTGTTTAGTTTTGGACAGTTTAGTGCAGAACTATGCCCAGATCCGTAAATCAGTTCCACAGAAGCATGAAAAAATGTTTATGAGGATTATTTCATTAATATTCTTAGAATCATTATTTTACATGTTAGCATGTGTACATTTATTTCTCATTTCATGTTAATTTTCAAGGTTTAGTTAAACTGAATTTTCTTCATCAAATCCACATATGAAACTACTCTACAGAGAGATCAAGCATTATAGGTCACTGATACACCCTCTACTCTGTAGTAGCACCATTTATTAACTCCAGAAATATAAGGCAGTTATTTCAGCAGGTATGACTTCAGATTAAATTAATTTGTAAGTTTTCATTTTTTATTATCTCTCTTGCACACCCGTGTGTCAATAGGAAGCTGCATTAATGAAGGCTTTGCACTCTTTTAACTTAACTCTGACTGTTTTGGAATACTTTAAACACTATTAATTTTTTATTTTTATATCTCCCTTTATAGTCAGCAAGCTAAGCTCCAAACTTAAAATCCACAATATAGGATTTTGTAGAAGGAAATATTCAAGAACACAGAAAATGCCATTTTAATCTCTAGATTGAGAATTAGATTAGTCAGTGTGTTTGTGTAATAAGAAACTAGAGAAGTCCAAGAGACTAATACCTGCTACCATAAAAAAGAAGAAATCTTGAACTTGAGATTTGATACCATAAAATACCATGAAGAATTACATAGAACAGTCGGATAATGTGTAATATGATTGTAAATGATGCAGTAAACCACAAAAATAGCTTTGTCATAGTAAAAAAAATACATATGAAAATAAAAGAATTCTGCCCACAAGTAAGAAAAAATCAGAAACATTCTTCAGAAGTTGAAAATATTGCTTAAAATTCACTTGGTTCATCATCTCTAAAAACAAACAGAAAATACTGTTGAGCATTGACATATAGTTACTATTTGAGATATTGCCCTGTACAAAGGAGAAAATTAAACTGCCTTCAGTTTGCTTTAGATTATTCCTTTCAGATAAGAAGAAAAACAACGCAATCTCTTCTTATGGCAGAAATAAAGTGAAGAAAAAAGTGATGAAAAGCATACTTTTTTTTTTACAACATTGCTTCCCCTTCAAGCAATTTTAAATACCTTTATCTTTGTTTGTGACACCTTATTAAAAAAAATGTTCTGCGTAAAGAAGAACTAAGTATACTGGTCTTCAGACAAGTAAAAGCCTTGGCACAAAGCTAGCAATGATCAGAAATCTTCCTTCAGAAATATTTTCTACAGGAAAATTGCAATTTTTCCAGAAAAAAAATGAGGGCTCCCTGCATGGACTGCTCTCATCAACTTTATAATTTCATTGCAGAGAACAGGGAAATTGCTGGGAGCTTTGTGAGCTGGCAAGGAGGGTGAAGTTATGCGCTGGGGACAGGGACTTCTCCTGCTCTCTCCAGCTTACCCTGGGGACAGCTCTAACAAAAGAGAGAGAGAGAAGAGGAGGAAAATCTGGTTGCTCACTCTCAAGAAAGCTGTTTAGAAGATAACAATCAAAACTTCTGTGTAGAGGAAAAAAATAAATTGATAAAAGCCACCAAACTACGTGAGGCTATGAAACTCCTTTTTCATTCTCCTCAAGTATTTTTTTCCCCATTAACAGTGTCATGATTTTTTGTCAAAATTTCAGATGGACTTCCTTCTCTATGGGTATTTATTTCCATCTTCATGCCAGTTCTACATAAAAGACAAAAGAGCAAATGTGGTTTAGTCTTTTCTCTGCATCTTGAAGAGGGAACTGAGCATAAATCAGTAGAGCCAATATGAGGAGAAAGCTCCACAGGAGGAGAACCACAACCGTCAGGGTGTTGCACTCTCCATTATGGCAAGATCCTGTCAGTGCTGACATTGCATGGCTGGGACCCTGCAGAACAAAGTCTTGGCTCTGCAGACGTCAGTGACAACTGCCACATCAGTTAGAGCATGCAAAAGTGATAGATGGTGCTATGGCCACCTGCTTGCTCTGGAGAGGACAGTGAAGGGCAGCTGTAGGTGAAGAATAATTTCTTGTAAGAAAAAGAAAATTACCCTAGTTGCCTCCAAGTTCCTAATTGTGTTGCTCTTCAGATCCATGAGTGTGATCTGAAATAGTGTATAAAATAATATATTGGCCTAGATCCAGTTAGGCTGAAAACAATGCTGCTGGGCAGCAACAGTGCAGCAGCGCCATTTCCAGATCAAACATCAAATCATGAGAGAGACCATTTGCCAATGACACACCTGTGTGAGGAGATCCCAGAGCAGAGACACACCAGCCTTGGCAGTCCTGTGCCAACAGGCAGTGGCAGGGATAGTCACTTTGTGGTGTGGAGGAAGTTCTCCTTCCTCCACACCATCATCCCCAAGTCCTGACACACCTACTTGGCAGATGAGGCCATGGATCCTGCCCAGAACACAGGTTCACAGAGCAAGAAAGCACCTTCTTGATCCAGCCACAAAAGCATTCAAGCCCAGCCTTGCATTCAAGAAGCATGAAAAGGGAGTCAAAGGTGTAAATTTATTCTGATGTGGATGGGGAAGAGAACACATACTTACATTATCCAACTCTCAGGAAATCAGCACCTATTTAAAATCAACTTAATATAATTGTTCAGTGTTTGCAACAGCCTTTTTGCAGGAGAGGTGGCATAACAGCCAGACGGTGCAGTTGTCTCTCCTTCCTATAGCATACCCTTGGTCTCCTCTTGCTGACACAATGACCTGTAAATTCCCAATCCCAGCTAGACAGATGCAGCAGAAATCCTCTCTGCCATATCCTGACCCAGTTGAAATCTGAAATCCTTGTATTAGCTACTTAGGTACCACAGTGATAGGTACAATATGGATTAGATTTGAATACTGTAGAGATTTTCCACTAGAAAATCCCCTAGGATCTCTCTCAAAGTAGCATTAAATTCAGGTCCACTGCAACAGAAACCACAAGTTGGAAAAATGTGTCAGCGTATCTCTGAGTTTTATGGTAGATTATGATTTATAATGCATCTATTCCTAAGGGAATTGTATGAATTTTACAGGAGAAGTTTATGCTTAAATATAACTCATCCTATATGTTGTTTTTTTCTCTATGACTGTTAGATGATTGAAGAAAACCTTCAAAAAATATCAAATTAAAATATCAGCCTTTTCCTTAAAAGGGATTATTTGATGAATCAAATGCTTTCATTTTTACCCTCAGTTATTTATCTTTTCTGCCACATCACCGATGTTAATTAACCTCATTTGCGTAAACTAATGTAGAATGTACTCATTTGGAATGAATCCAGGAGTAAATCGGTGGCAAACTACTTAACTAATGTTTTATAAATCAAGCTAACGGTTTCAAAATGTTATACAAGTTTAATTCCCAATTTATTTCTACTGTGATTCTTCTAATCACTCACTTTACAATGAAATGTCACATTAATGTCATTTCAGCTACTGTGCCGCTTTGAGTGTGTATATATATATGAATCATTTCAAACTATGAAAACTAAAATACACTTTATGTTATTATATTTGCTTAATATAGCCTTGATTAACACATTGTTTTAAATAAAAACATTTCTCCTCAAGCTGTCCTGAAATTTCAGTTCTTTCTTTTGTTATGAATATTTTCCTTTGTTTGAACAAAAAAAAAAAACATTGCATTAGAAGAATGCATACGGATACACAATCAATAATATGGATTTAGGAGTGCGTTCACTTCACAGACTGGCTGTATTAAACTATACATAGTTAATATTTTTAAGAGAGGAGAAAGGCAAAACAAGAAAAATGTGGAAAAGTTTGGTGGACAGAAAGCCATGACCATCTATCAGACCATCTCATGAGTAAAAATGAAAATCTGTAACTTCATTCATATTACACATACTTAATACTCACAGTTCTACTGAGAGCAATGGAAGTGAAGGGTCACCTGCCTACATTAAGGGTATGACATTTTTAAGCCCCTGGAGGCAACTGAACTGGAATTCACTATTTTACTGGTTGCATGTTTTACACTATGTTCGATATACTTGATTTCATATTGCTAATTCCATAAAATTTGTTGTGAGTGGTAGTATGCAGACCATCAGAAACACATTTACTACTACCAGTAAGTGCTTTTAAAAGTCAGTAAAGTTGGTGGGCTTTATTTCCCCTTCAGGACCAAACATTTTATAAAGCTAATATAACATCCAAATTGAAATGGTTGTTATATAATAATTCTATAAATGCAATGCAATGTCACTGAATTCAGTAATTCCTTATTGCATTCATGGATTTCTAATGGATTTCATTTCACTGATTAATGCACTGCTAGTTTTAAAAATTACTGTTAATAAACATAATGAGCCAGATTGACAACAAGTGAATAGCTCTTGAATTTAAGAAGTTATGGTGATAAACTCTGGATTATAAACTCATCCAAATAAATCAAGCAGGCAATCAAGTATCTGTTCAAATTGGTCAAATGCTGTCACACAATTAATGAAAAATAATTTTTGTGATTTTCAAATTGTACCTTGCTCTGAAGTTGTGTTAATTCTTTTGCAAATACGCTATCAATTGTGGCTGGCATCTGCTGATAAAGAGAGGTGGAAAGGTTTTTCTTAGCAGCTCCTTTGTACTTCACCTACAGGGGAGGAAAAAGTGACACACAATGCAAAAATTAAGTAAGATACAGTTAGAGTATACTATAGTGGTTTGTGTTTTTTTCAATTAAATAATATGCCATAACGACCATTAGACCTGGAAAAATCTAATGACCTCTTACATACTGTCAGGCAACACCAGATTTTAAAATAATAACCTTAAAATACTTTAGGTGGATGTGTCTAATTCGTGAAGCAATATAAAGTAGCTCCTAATTAAATTCAAGAATCTTGGAGGAAGTAAGGCAAGCAAGGCAAGTTTGGGTTTTTTTCTATCCTTTATTAAATAATTTACAAAACCCAAAATTATCTTCTTTTCTATCCATTTTCCAAAGTTTTGCACAATGACAGCAATGAGATGCCAACAAAAGTATTCCACCAATTAATAAGTAGTAGCAATTAAATGTAACTGGAAAGACAGGAACATTGAATTTCACATGTCTGCCATAGTTTCTACTTAATCTGCTCATATTACAGACTCATTTTTAAATTATTTTTTATTTATTATATACTTCTTCCAGTGTTCAGTACTAGCAATTCCTCACAAAAGGGCTTTATGAGACAATTCAGAATAATAGTTCAAAATCTGGTAGGCTTTTGCTCTGGATCTAACTTTTTCAAATTCATAAAACAATAATGTCAAGTATTGCTGTGAAAGTAATAATAAGTATCAAAGATATCTTAAACAACACTGTCTAATGCCATTAATGTACTGCGCAACATATAGCTGCTCATTAGAGACTAGTTCCCCATATGTTTTACATATATCAATAACCTGCAGTAACATTTGCTGCTGTTTTCCAAAACAGAGAGCTCTTTTTCACTGCAGCAGATACGCCACTAAGAATTTCACTGTTTGAATTTTGTAAAAACAGGTTATGGGACACTAGAGGTCAGTAATTTACAAGATAAACCATCTATCACACCACTGGCTTCAGGTAATGCTGCAATAAGCAACAGAGTGCACAGCAGCATGATAACATAGAACATAAGGTTTTTAAATTCTGTATCTCTACATCTTTGGTTAATAATTAGCAACTTGTCTTTGGAATCTGACAAACTGATTGAATAAATTCTGCACATTGTGCTTTTGTAGACTATAACAGTCTGTCCCTTAGAAAGCATAATTTAATCATATTTATGTGCCACTCTTAGAAAATATTAAGATAAATAGAACAAAAATATTCATCATATGCATTTCTGTTGAATGCAGCCATAAGGCAAACAGATGTATTTCAGAAACAGAATATAGAATGTACATAAATTACAGAAGTCCAGACAGGGATATTGGGATGTTCTTCATCATAATCATAAAGTTAGGAAAAAAAGCTGAGGCATCAAAAATTTAAGTCTTCCAAGGTTCGCAGCAAGAGAAAAATAGCTCAGAACCAGCAATTCCTTAACAAAAGCAACTCTATCTGGTAAAACTCCTGCTGCTGTTCTCACCCGGGAAAAATAATGAGATGCAATCCTACAACAACTTGCACCTGGGACACAAAAAGCTGGCAGCAAACTCTGCTCTGGTATTTTGGAGGCTGTCATTCTTTCTTCACCACTACAGTTGTGCCTGTGTGTGCGTCTGTGTACACAGGAAGACCTAAAAACCCTGATATGGGTATGCCTATCCATGTATGCAAGTGCTCAGGTGACCTGCAGATGGCATTGACCTGAGGTCTGGTCCAGCCCCCTCCCGGAAGAAGGACAAGAGTTTCCTTCGCTCCTGCTTGATAGTCAGGCTGTGAATTCTCCACAGCAGTGAAACTACACACAGGTATCATTTGAAAACCTCATCACTGCAGAATAACTCAGTTTATCCATCCATAAAATGCAATAGCTAAGACTGCCTCAGAACCATTAATAATATATCTTTGAATCCCAGAATGAGTCTGTTGCATAATTCCAAATTATTGTTACTCATATATACAGTATACACTAATTACAGTGCTTTAAGTCACTTTAGCTTTAAACAGAATTGTTATTTGAAATAAGACATCCTTCCCCTGCTAAAGAAAAATACTCAAATCAGAGTGTTTTTATGAGGGCTAAGAAGCAAACAGAATTCTTCAATCTTTATGTCTTACCTCAGAAATAAAAGCACCAAGACTTTTCACATGTTTTAGTTGTAGGGTGTCAGGTACAAATATGCACTTGCCCTTAGATTTTTTAAACTCTTCTTTATAGTGTATCTACAAAGAAGAGGGGAAAAAAAAGGTTAATTGTTCTTAGAAAAATCAGTATAAAACAAATAATGGCTACTATTATTATTGTTGTTGTTATTTTATTTATAGATACTATGCTGGGTGGCTTGCAAATACCTCAGGCTCTAGCAGGGGGATTGCACTAAATTGCCTTCAGAGGTCCCTTCCAACCTCTACCATTCTGTGATTCTGTGGAACAAATTAGGCCACACAGGGAAATACCCAGATTTCACACACCAGGGCTATGTAAAACTCACAGAACTCTTTAATAATAAAGATGAAAAAGATACTATTTTTTTCTACATCTACAGCACATTTTCATCAGTGTCTGTAGATGTTCTAATATCTCCAAAGAAAAGATAACTGAAGTATTTTCTCCGTGACGTCAAAGATAAAATTGTTTAACTTCTAACCCAGATTTAGCAAGCACAGAATCTGTATAACACAATCAAAAGCCACTGCCAAAAGCTTTATGAACCCAAGAGTTAGATGAAGCAATTCAGAGGCCACTGCCAATTCATTGCCTCAAAGCACTCCAACAGTCATGACATACAGGTAATATTTAAGTTTAAGAGTATTTTAATATGAAATAGAACCATTTTTATGTCATAAGTATGCACAAGAGAAACAATTTTTGAAGCAAAATACAACAATGTATTTTAGGGGGGAAAAAGTGCTTTTTAAAAAAAAAAAAATCTGAACAACCTACCAACATTTTTCTTACCATGGGGCAAGCAATACAGGTAGGTATAGAAAGCAGTTGTCTAAGAATAATCACATGACTGTTGGTGAAGTCAGCATTACAGTTTGTATTGGTGAGAATGCGAGGGGATGAACCCCATGGACATGGTGAATGTGGAGGGATCTTTATTATTATGGAAGAACTGCATGTCTATGATGAGATGGACTAAAAAACATTTTAAAGACCAACCTTACATAGATAGCCTTAAATGTTTTTAGTGATCTTTATTTCTTCATTCACAGAATAGTTTAGTTCAATGCAAGATGAATTATTTAGTATTAAGCTTTCATGGTTATTATCTGCTACCATTTCTCTAACCTCATTTTCACATTCTGAACAACAGCAGCTTGCATTTATGCACTCTAGACTTGCTGACAAGCACTGACAGAAGCAATATGATCTGCATCTGAGCATTACAGAATTATGCAGTCTTAATTTCCTCTTTCTCTGAATCCTTAATGGGTATCACAAGACTTATTCTATGCCCCTCTACAGGGACTTGGAAAATTCACGAGAAAGATGGCAGCTCACACAGAATCAGCTCCTGCACTTTCTGATGCAAACTTTTTGCCCACCGCAAAATGGATTACATAATGCCAAATTAATCTCAGACTGATGACTACATAATCCTCACATGGGAAATAATTTTGGTTACTATTGAGCTCATCCAGGTTTGGGCTATGGAAGGAATCTACATCTCATTACCAAATCATATTATCTGCCCTTGTAGATTACTGTGTATTCTAAATAAAAACTGTTCGGTGAACAATGAGTGTAAAATTACTGTATGTCATCATTTTACTCAGGAACACACAAATCCAATGGCTCATGTAAGCTATGCATGACACTGTACTCCAAGGTAATCACAGCAATACACAGAAGGGGCAGTTTTATGATAAGCATGAGCACACACTTACTGCCAACCTGCACACATGGACCAGCACGCACACATGTATTTGCGGGGCGCAGAAAGGTGGGAGAAGAGAATGTGTACATAAACAGTTTTTTAAAAAGCTTCATATAATTATGGTCATTCATGGTGATACAGCTGAGAAATGACATGAAAAAGCTGACTGTCTACTGGTTAGGTTTGATTGAGTTCTCGGCAGGGGGAGATGGGGGAGTCTTGCTGCTCACAACTTAGATAAATCACCCACAGAATACTGAGAACTGGCTGTATTACATCCATTTTAATTATAAAGCAAGAATTACATTTAAAAATCAATCATGAAAGCCTTCTAAGGTATCTCTTAATTGAGGGGATGACATGACACAACTAGAAGAAACAATCACAGCCATTCTACTGTAGAAGTCATGCTTTCAAAATAATCAAAAGCAGTACAGGACTAATGCCATCTCTTTACTCCTATATTATTTGCGTTTATTATACTCAGCCATAGAGGCCACAAAATGCAAATAGGCTCAAACGAGCAATTTAAAGAGGACATATAACAAAATGTGTGGTCAAACTCTGATCCAACACACTCCGTTCTGCTACAAAAGTGTCTGCATTGCTTGGAATCAGGAAGGTGGAAGATTAAATGGGATAAGTATAATGAAGTCATGACATATGCACTTAAAAAGCATATTTATTGTAAATGACATAAGCAAGAGGCTTAAAAGGTTGGCTATGACTGAACATAACCAGTGACTGAAAGGAATATGCAGAGAAGTTAATATTCCCCTTCAAATTTTGGGGTTACAAATTCAAATGACTGAAATACTGAATAGGAAATTTTGCCTGTGAGTGATTTACTCTTTACCACAAAAATACACTGTTTAGGTTGAGCAGATCTGCTAAGCCTTGTGAAAAAAACAGATAATAGGAAAAATTTGCAAATTATGGCCTGGATCCACCACTGCTCTTTTTGTATACTTTTGAGGTCCAATAGCTCACTAAAGGCCTAACTTTTAATAGGTCTCTCCTGATCCCTTTCTTCTCCCTGACTCATCATAAAACTACTCTGACCAGCAGCACAGCTATTCAGTAAAAGTGTATTAAAATTCCTAGACAACCACCGAAACACTAAGCTTCAAATTGCATTTTTTTCTTAATGCATGTTATATGGCAATATCAACTTTGTAAGACAAGAGCATCCATGCTAGACCAAAAGGGAACTTTTTTCCACTGAGAATTCCCTTTCCAACCCTACATTTCTTAATTTATAATCTCTCACAACAGCAAGAGCTGTGTCAGACCACAGATCTATCGAATACAAAATCCTCTGTGGCCACAGAGAAACCTAGAGAAAAGTACAAGAACAGGGCAAGCATACAGTATCGTTGACTCACAGTATTCTACTAGTCTCCAACAATTTGGACGACACAGTCCACCAGAGTTGTGACTAGTAATGGTGAGCACAGAGGAACAGCTCCACTCCGAATTAGGTGGTCACAACTCTGCTGTTATCAGTGGAAAGGCACTTTGTTTCTGCACATGACTCTAGGTCTCTTTGGCCCTTGCTTTATGACAAACAGATACGTCAAAGCAAATTTGAACTCTGTACAAGAGTAGTAAACGGCAAGTAGTAGTGCTTCTTGCTATAGGGAAAAAGAAACACTGGAACCATACATTACCAAAATTCAGCAGAATCTTCTGAAGCAGAGGGTGTCTCTCTACCAACAGCCATTATGATAGTTTGTCCAATGATCACTTTATTCATATAATAATTCCCCTCTCGGCTCATAACAGTATTCACAACACACCACACAATCAAAGCACAGAAGACATGAAAATATACCAAAATATAAGTAATACAAGCAAATGAACAGGCTGAATTTCAATATGGATGAGAAAAGGCCTGGAAAGGAAGGCAATTCATATAAATCAAACACACATGATGGTTTTGAAAATATCTGTGGAATAAAACTGCATAATGGAGGGAGATTAAATGAAATGGCTTTAGGGACAAAAATCCAGGGGGTATCACAGCCACAGAACAAACATCTGCCAACCTCAAACGAAAACGGGGATTTCCTCAAGAACTGGAGCACATAAACACTTCACAACTACCCCTATGTACAGTTCAAGGCTGACAGTTTTGCATGCACTAAGAGCTGCCATTGTAACACTTTCTTAAAACCATACTGCTAAATTAAATTCAGCCTGCAAAGAATGCAGGGCAAGCATAGTGCAGCCCCAGTATCTCAGTTATGAGCACTCCTGGCACTGTGTTCTGGTGGAGGAGCTGTGCTGACAGTTCCACCAGCAGAAAAGGACACCCAGTCCTGTGCTCGGCAAGGACACAGGCTGCTGCCCCAAGGTCATCTTAGGGAGAAACTGCAAGCCTCATAAAACCATAGTACACATAAAATGTAGAGATGTACACCAAAGATACAACCACACAAACAGCCATTTGCACAAAGATTCATGGTAAAAATTATAAAGAATATATTAAAAGTTCTGAACATTAACGAGTCAAAAATCAAAGGCAAGAATGTAATCTCCTTGCAGTTTATTGGTCTCCACAATGAAGTGATGAAGTGTGCAGGATGAGGAACTTATCCTCCAGCACAAAGGACTTCACTGGTCATAAGAAATTCCAATTATAGCAAAAATTCTGGGAAACAAAGTTCACCCCCTATACATACGCATATTCCACTCAAGCCAATGAAGAAACACCTACTGATTTCAGCAGAGGCTGAATAAGGCCCAAGAACTGGATGCCATTTTTAAACATATTGCCTCTTCTTTGAAATTAAATTGGTCTGGACCACTTCATATTACTACTGCTTTGAAAGCATTAATGACACTTTGTCATTACACTTTACATATCTCAAGGAAAATTTAGCACACTTGCAGGCTAAACACATCACAATTTTTCAGCAAAAGCCCATATCTCTGAACTTCATCCCTTAGGCTTCAGAAACCAGGCTTGACTTAGTTACTCACCTTAGCTTCCAAGTCCCTGCAGAAAATCAGAGAAAATACAACCACTCCATTTACCAGTTAATTAACAGCCACAGCCAACATTACTCTTAATGGGTACACAGCACAGTAATAATCCCTTTTCAATTAAAGAAAATGTTTCTTCAGCATTTTTTAAGGAGTTTTTGCCTTTAAGAACAGCAACCATGTTTAGAAACAAGTTGCATGGAAGCAATAAATGTATTTTGGGTCTCATAAGTGCTCCAGGTCAATTTTCATTTCGGCCTCATGATTTTATGAGAATATAAAATCAACATACTCATTCAGCTTGAACAATAATGTCCCAAATCTAAATGTCAAATTATAACACAACATGGGCCAGGCATCATTTTTTTTGTTTCTTTAGAAGAACACTTATTAAAGCAAGTCACTCTCTCCTCAGTAATGTCTCTGCTGCCAGCCACCGTCCTCGCAAGAGAAATATCACTCTTAACTCATACTCACATGAAGGGACAAAGTTACTCCTCAGACACACTTTCCCAGAAGAAAACAGAAATAAACTTCCATCAAAGTAAATCTGATGCTGTCACACTGAAGCAATTGGATCTACTCCAATTTAAAATGTCTTGGATCCCATCTATCACGTTTATATAATGTCTATATCTGATCAACAGTTTTAAAAACCTATAGGAACTAAGTCAAGAATTTGCTAGCTATATAATTTTTAAATAAATTATAGCAATTCAGTGGATTCTTCCTATAAGTGTAAGTCAATAATAATACACTAAGCAGTTTTGAACATCTATCACCACAGATCAATAGATAACACTCAAAATTCACCTATTTTATTTTTATCCTTCCTTACAGCCATGTATACTGGCACCCAGTTCTGTTCTAACCAATCAAACTTCACAAGACTAGGCTATCACTAGAAAAAAATACTACATTTTCCTGATGAAATCAGACAAAGTGTTCTCATGGGAGACATCCTCTGCATGAGACCCACTTTTTGGAACATTTTTCTTCCTAGCGCCTATGTTTCATACCATGCAAGTGCTCTGAAAAGCTCATCCTTCTGCATCTGATAATTTAAGGTACCAGAGGAGGCTGTGCTTTTCTATTATTTTGTGTGCTTTTATATTTGAACATTGGATGGGCACATGCTGCACTGTACATACCTGAAAAAATACGTACTGTAAATATAAACCCATTTGAAAAGAGAAATGCAAACGTAAGGATGCAAACAGTCACTGTCACTTACATCACTTATTATTTCACTGCATTTTCGGGCCAGTTCCATATTTTTGTCTTCAATAACAGGCTTGAGGAAGACCTGCAAAAGAAAGGTAATCATTCCAGGTTTATTGTCCTAAAAGGGTAACAACAGAAGGAAGTATGTATTTTTCTGTATTATTCTATTATGTATTATTCTACTGGGGTTTAACTCACCTTGTCTTCTTCTTCCTCATTCTCATTTTCGTCTTTCCTGAGATCCTGAATGACAGATGCTCGCATTTTAATACTCTGCAGAAAACAATGAAAACTCTAAAATGGTTCAGTGCTGCAGGAAAGGGCTCAGACCCTACAGCATGCCTGGAATCAATGCTTCATCTCTGTCCTCCACTGCACTTAACTCTACCAAGGCTCCTTCCTTATTTAGGCAGCACTTGACAGTCTTTATCTGAACAATTCAGTGTGAGTGAACTGAAAGACATTGCAGATGGCCTTGCCAGCTATCAGTCGCAGCAGAGTTAATGCTTTCTTACAGATAAAATATAATTGAATGACCTATCCCAGTCAACTGTTTTTAAAATTACTAGAACACAATTAAAATATTGTGATGCAGTTAATTCATAACATAAGTAATTTAGTAAAATTAACAGGCTTAAAAGGGGAACATTGACTCAAGGGTTATGGGAAAACTGCCCAGTTCCAAGATTCAAGGCATCACCAATTCCAAAACCAGTTATCACAAACCTTTATATTGTTGATCCAATAACAGAGCTTTTTGATTTCAAAAACACACTGTTCTCATTTTCCAGTAGATGTAACTGCTAGTATATTTTTCAGTAAATCTACCTTTTCCACAAAGTATATAAAATTCCTTAAATGATTTGCATATTATGTTGGATGAAGGTTAAACGTATGGGTACATAGATACAAACACATCTGTATACTTACAAGTATACATGGCTATGTATTTACACAAACACAAATGATCCTTCACTGTTAAAAAACATCATGGTCTGCGGTCTCAAAACCAACCTTTTTCAGTATGAGATCACTGACTCCAGCTGCAATGAAACTGAAAGATATCCTTATGCCAATGGATATAGTTTCACAGTGTTTGCTTCTGTAAAACAAGCAAGGAGGTATTATAGGACCAATTGGAGTAACCAGCATTTTAACATTATCTTTCTTTCCACACTGTAGTTTGTATACTTCTCATTTTATAGAGGTCAATATTCTGAACTTATCTAGGAAAGTGATTCACCACTACGCAGCTTTGCAATCAGGCAAAGATACAAGGAATGTGTACTCTTAAAAAAACTCTACAAAGAACTTTAAGTACTTGTGCCCAAACGCAATGTCTTTAGAGCTTATTTAAAAACACACATTTCCTTAAAAAAGAGAAACATTTCAAAGCAGAGGAAAAACATAGCATTTGACTTAGTTAAGGTCTGAGAATTTGAAAAAAATACGAAGAACAAAGGCAGAGACAGAATTCTTTATATGTTAATAGTATAGAAAGCTTCAAGATTTTACATTCTGCTATTTCAAATATAAGCTCCTACGGTTCAGATTTGGATTGGCATTACTGAAGTTCAGGTTGAAATCCAGATGTCTAGTTTGTATAGGTGAGAGTTATCTGTAATTTATGCTGTAAATTACACTTTTGGAGCTCAGGATGATTCATCCTTGTGGAAACAAATAGCTTACATAAGAAGGGTAGTCACAGTACAGGTCATTTTAGAAGATTATGGCCACTGCAAAACTATTTCTAAGCAACAGATTCATGCATGATTTCAAGGACCACACATTAAGGAGACAGAATACCTACAAAAGTGCCAGACAGAAATGCAGATTTCAAGGCTTCATTTTGGGTTTTTTGTGATAATACTGCAAATACTATATTCTTCCAGCGCAGTTAGTTTCCTTTTCCTTCCTACATTTAATGATTTTTTTAAGTAGAGACATTGAAAAATATTTAAGAAAGTAGAGAAAAGCTATTAATAGCTGCAAAGCTTGCTGAATATGGAGAAACCTTTAGCTATTTTTTACACCAGAAAGCACAGATGGTCAAAATGACAAAGTCAAAACTGTTTGGGTTTGGGGGGG